>NW_007006083.1:338984-414794 GCF_000164805.1 Carlito syrichta
TTTGCAGCAACCTGGATGGAACTAGAGTCTATAATACTGAGTGACCTCTCACAGAAACAAAGATCTGAGTATCACATGTTCTCACTCATATAATGGACCTTGAACATCCAATGTAATACTATAAGAAAATGACTGACGGTACTGGGAAACTATGGGGGAGAGGGGGATGGGATTAACAGTAGCAAATATCTGTCTGGGGATGGAAAACACCTCTTATCAACAGGATGCCTGAATGAAACGTAATTGTACACCTAACCCTTAACTGTACCCCACAAAACCATAATAAAAAATATTGATTTATAAAAAAAATAATAATAATTAAAAAAATTCAGAATCTCCTATTGTACTTCCCTACAGAATTGGGATCTGCACTTATACCCAGCTTCTCTAAGAGTTTTTGCTCATTAAAATTTGCAAACATGGTAGAGGACTTGCATTGCTTTTGTTTATGTAAAATCTATTATTTCATCTTCCGGTAATTGTGCTTGGTTTTACTAAGAACTTAGCACTTTTCTTTAATTCTCTCTCTTCTTCACAACAATCCCTCTACAATATGCTCAAGAAATCACCAAGTACAGTCAATATTCATTATTTATGGATTCCATATTTGCAAATCTGCCTGTTCACTAAAATTTGTTTGTAATCTCCACATCAATGCCCATTGCCCTTTCGTGGATATTTGTGAACATGTGTGGAGTGACAAAATACTTGAATTCCCTCATACATGTTCCCAGCAGAAGTCAAACAAGGCAATGATCTGCCTCCCTTTAGCTCTTTTACTGTAAATGTGTCTTTCTTGCAGTCTGTTTTGTGCCAGGTCTTCGCTTTTTTTTTTTTCTTTTTGACAGTAATTTTTCTGTTTAAAATGGCCTCCAAATTTAGTGCTAGTGCCCCTAAGCACAGAAAGGTTGTGCTGTGACTTATAGAGAAAACATGTGTGTTAAGTAAATTATAGTACTCTTAACTATGAGTTTAACTAATTAATTAGCAACGCAGTACATTAAGCAAGGAACAGAGGAAATTTGCTGATTTGTTTATGAGGCTTCTCCAGAGATTTGTTATGTTATCATGTATTACAAAGCTATCAAAAAGTAGCTAAATATTTGCATTTGTGAGATGACAACCAATTTTTTAAAAGCAGTGGACAGCATTGCTGTGGTGCTAGAAGTCAAGAAAATCTATGGCCACATCCTCCAGAGTCAGAAAATTGTTAAAGCCTTCTTGGTTGGTGCCTAATTATAAAGGAATGCTGTATATAATTAATTATTTCTAATAAATATATATTAAAAAAGATATCTTTAAAAAAACTCATATTAAACAACTTCTCACTATTTTCTACATAGATGAATGTGTTCTTTTAACTGTTCATAAGTAACTTATCTGACTTTGGGAGTTTAAGCTAAAGTTCTCCTTGTAATATTGTTCAAGTTAATACAGCATCTATTAGTTGATAGAAATGTTGGGACCAAAGACTTGCAGGAACTTAACTTAATATTTTCTCTAGAAATAATGGCTTAGTATTTGCTAATTGAGTGTCTGCAGTAACTTTATAGAACATAACTACTGCTGAAAAAAGAAAAAAAAGAAAAAAGAATGAAAAGAATGAAACGACTTTACTTATTATGAGTCAAACATTGCACCAGGTGCTAGAAATATCATAGTTAATAAGACAGATAGAGCCTTCCCCCTGTGAGTCCCACTGTTTGATGTGTATATATATTTACAAATATATTTATTTATTTATTTTGATATGTATATCAAAATAAAGAAATATATATAATTATATAATATGACAACTGGATCAATACATAAATGCTGTACAAAAAGAAAATTATGATTAAAAGCAAAAAGACAGCGTGGCAAGGGTCACTGGATATTATAAAAGGGTTAGATAAGACCTCTTTAAGGATGGGACATTTAAGAAGAGAACTAAATAAAGTGAGGGAGCAAGCCATGTGAATAGCTAGCATTTCATAGACTGAGGGAAAGCAAGTACAAATGCCTGAAGGCAAAACATGAATGAATCTTATCATCTTTTGTTGTTCAAATGCAGAGTATAAGACTCAACAGACACTTGATCAACATCTTGATTGACTATTTTTTGAGTATTGTAGTATAGTTATCAACAAAAAAGCTAAGGATAGGTAATGTCAGAAGAGATTCTTTTGGTCTGCTAAGGAATGTCAAAAATAATAAATCTGAAAGTTAGAGAGATTTAAGAAATTATCTAGTAGATCAGTTTCAAATGTATTATTCAACAATTATGGAGATAAGCCCAAAGAGGTCTGTCTCAGGTCAAAAGCCAAAATAAGAGATAAGAGATGAGACTCAGCTTTTCTGAGGACTGGCATTGGAATTCGATATTTTTACCATCGATTTACGTTTGATCTAGAAATAGTTCCTATCAGGGAGACATATATGTTCTGTAGAGTGGATTCTGTGTTACACTTCAATAATCCCACCCTAAAAGATGTTAAATTTGTTGTTTGCTTTTTTCTCCCTGACATAAGTAAGATCTACTTGCTCTAAGAGAATATGCTACTCAGTCAGACATATGCCCATTATTTACCTTTTCTTTTGTTCTTTCATTTGTCTTCATTTAGTCAATAAGAAATTATTGTGTTTCTATGATAGACCATGTAGTATGTTAGTTAATTAGGCTACAAGACAATAAGGCTGAACAAATTGAATGAAAGTCTAAGCCCCCTGAAGCTACTCGGACTAGAAGCAGAATGACAATATTTTAATTGTACTTGAAATTTTACCTTACCTAAGAAGAGTAAACAGGATGATGAATAGCAAAACAGAAGTATCAAGATAATTAGAATCAGACTGACCTGGATTCCAACACAACTTCTCAATAGCCTGCCAACTTGGGAAAATCAACTCTGAAATTTAATTTAATACTATCAAAATATAATTTCAGAAAAGTTAAAATCATAACTACAAACAAATACAAGCATGTTTTAAAGGTTTACATCATTGATGAGGGAAACTGCAGTTAGTGGAACTTTTCAAAGAAGAATTTGAGAAACAGAGCTATATACCCTGCCCGACAAAGCATGCCGAAATAAATTTTTTCAACTGGAGACAAAAAAAATTTAATGTCATACAGGGTAACAAAACCATACTTGTTTGCATTATCTTCTCTGTTGGACAGAAGTTATTTTCACATCTACCCATTAACATGTATTTTCACTGAATTTGTTGTCTGAAAGGAAGGATCTTGAGAAACATAGAATAAACAGTTCACATTTTGCTTTAGCATAGCCATTTTTGCTTAGACTAACATGCTTTGAATCTAGCACAGATTAGACACAGATAGATACATTTCCAACAAGCAGGTTTTAGGAAGCGAGCAGACATTTTACTGCAGGCCATGCCAGCAGCCTACCCCATGCTCCTGGCAAATCTCCATCAGATGCAAGACAAGGACAGCCCAACTTTTCAATTCATGTTTTAGCATAATAATCTCTAAGAAACTTTCAGGTTCTTTGTCAAAGGTGGAAAATAAAAGATCACCCCTTAGCTGGTTGAAGCCATAGAAATGATAATAGTCCACCTTTTTGCTAGGAGTTTGTGGAATACAAACCTCTGACAGTCTCCTCCCCTCCTCTTGTCTCCTCCCATCTAGCCTACCACCCTAGGACATGAGATACTAATGTTTGGCAGCATCAAGGTTTAAGACATGTGACTACAATCAAAATCAAAGACCCACAGACCTGGACATTCCTTTTGGCACAGATCCCTCTGGGCCCAAACCCCCTTAACCCAAAGACCCTTAAATTTATCAGTTCTTGACTCTTTGATACCACACTTACTTCTGAGTGCTGGTCCCATTTCTAATCTGTGAAAGATACTAATAAACTTTACTAGTTTCTACTTCTAACTTGGTTGCAATCTTGCATTTTCCCAGAGTACCAGCACTGGCCCACCTCACCTCAGTTTACCCTTTCATTGCCTAATCAATAGTGCATAGTAAATTTATCAGAGGATTATTCCCTAGAAAACTAAATGATTTTTAGTCTTATTGAACAATGTTACAGTATAATTTTGAAAGTACATGTTGTCTTCCTTTGTCTTATTTCAAGTTTTGGATGATTTTTCTTACACTCTTTTATAATTCTACCAAAATCTCAGAATGTTGTACAAATTAGAGGCCACTCTGCCTGATGCATCACAGATGCTCAACAAATGATAGTTACGTGTCTGACTACTAGGTTTTCATCATCTTCCCCCATATAACTCCTTTATACTGCTACAAAGTCCTAAAAGGAAGACATTGTAAAAACAGTCGCAGTGAAAACAAGTCTGAATAATCCACAAAATGAGCATTAGGCATATTCATCCATTCCCCAATGATCGGTGAGCAGCAGCATGGAGCACCAGCATGACATCCTCAACAGTAAGAGGCTACTTTGCCATGTGATTTGAGACTAGTTGCTCCTAATAGAAAATGGCGTCAAAATAACAGAGCAATATAGACTTAGTGATGCCTGTTAATGTCATTCTATTTGCTAGTCATATGCCTGCATTTCCAATTAATCTCCATGTACCACAAAAGCCCTCCATGGGAAAGCAATGTAAGTACACAATAGCATCTTCAATTGGTTTCAATATGTAAACGTGGCGCAAGTGAAATATTTCCTATGTACAGATACTTTCCCCTCCTTATTACAGATACATTACTCAGCTCACAAAATTATCTGAACAGTAAGGCACAATAAGGGAGCATTATTGTTTGCTGGTGGAAGAGATAAGCAGTTAAACATCTAGAGGTGAAGTGTAGGACAATTAACATCCCAGCCCACTCAATTATCATACAATGCCCACTTTCCAGGGAATTAGAACTATTACAATCTGCTACTATGAATAAATGAGTATTTTAGCTCTTGGAGGGTAATGCAATAGTCTTGAAAATAATCTTTTTATGAGATTGTGGTTTTATCAGTTATGCTTTAGAGTCAGGATAAACACTGACTATGTATCGAATTATAATGATTGCTGGAGGGTGCTTGCATTTGGGTTTTCAATATTATTAATTTTGCAATTCTACCCTTTTTGTCTGATAGTCTTTGTTAAATAAGTCTTGGCAAAGAGACTCTAACTCATTTCTAATGCTCTCTTTCTTAGTGAATTTTAGCAGCAAATAAATTAAATTGTAAAAACTGCCCAAAAGGTAATATTTTCTAAAGGACTTGTGGCACGATGTTTCTCACTGTAACTGAATGCCTAGAACAGCTTGGTCTCTCTGACACTTAACCGTGCTGAAAACACTTAAGAACAGCTTAGGCAGAGCTGCAAAGTGAAAGAAAAACAAAAGAGAACACTCTGTGTGTGTGCTATCTGTCTCATGAAATGTAGAGAAGCATTTTGTTTGTTTGTAGTGTTTAACAAAAATCTTCTTCCTGGGACATTTTGACCCAGTTCTTTGAATCTTTATCAACTGAGTTGCTGATTTTCTCTGCTGCTGCCAAGGGTCACAGTTTTTTTTTTATTATTATTCATTTGACCAGCAGACAAAAGCAAAACTAAATACATGATGGCTTTAGAGAAAACTAACTACAAAAGAAAACCTTAGAGGCCCCCAAATAGTGGACCATATGTGAAATCAAATGGGCCAGCCATTAGCATCAGCTGTGAACATATTGTACCAACTGGGAATGAAAATAAAACATTCAACTACCAACTGTTATAATCTGTAAATAGTCAAACTAATTCCTGTGGGCTCCAAAATCCATGCAAAGGGTGCTCATCAGGACCCCATTGTCCTGTTCACAGGTAAAGTGGCTTATTTGTTTCTTGAAAAACTCATAGAGTAGAAAGACTAAATTTAAAAACAAAAATCCATGTGGTTTAAAAGACTCCAAGAATTTAGGAAACTATCTAAAGATTGCAAATCAATGATAATAAAATGTAGTACATTTCAATGCAACTTTTCAACACAAATATCCAAGTCTAAAATTCTCTACAGTCAAAAACTGGCAATAAACCCTAGGAACTTTATAGAACATACTAACTCTCTTGAGAATTTGGTTTACAGCTGGCAAGGGTTTACCTACCTTCTCAGTACCTCTCATTTAATAATGTATGTAAGGAACAGATGGACAGGGCATTCCTAGGTGGACCGGGTTCTCTCTAGTATCAGTAACAATGAAAAACCGAACTTTAAATATTTAATGGGAAAAAGCTAAGTGCCCCCCAAATTAGATGCTATATATACAATATACAGCATTGTTTTAACACATGTATGTAATCCTAGAGCAAGTGTTTCATCCAACAAAATTGAGCAAGACTAACCAAATGCTTGGAAAGCATGTATACATACTTGTTTTTACTTAAAGAAAATGCTCTATATTCAGATCTATTAAAATTGCATGTGTAAAGTAGAAATTAGTACTGATTGCACTAATTGTTAACCTTCAATGGTAAAATTGCTCAGAAGACAAGAAAAATTATTTGTGTCAATTAAATAACAACTACTTCAGCTCCGAACACAAAGCGTGAAAACTTGGCTCTACCACTTTCTTTCTGTATGACCTTGAGCAAGTCTCTAAATGGCTCAGTCCCCTTTTTCTCATCTGTAAATAAAGATGATAACACTCACCATGCATGCTCCAAAGGTTTCTATGGGAAAAACAACAGATGCCATTTAAAGCGTTAAGTGCAATCCAGTGTGCACTCATCGTGACAGGTGTCACCCTGGCAATAGGGACATAGCTCTCTTCCTTAACGACTTCTCAGACTAGTGGAAGAAATAATACATACATCGATAATTGTAAAACATTTCCCTAACAAAGAAATAAATATACTCAAAGTGTTCAAGAAGGAGACTGAGGAGATGGAGTATTAAAGAAAATTTTCTTGGAGAAAGTGACACTTGAGTTGGATCTCAACTACAAAGCATATTATACACATTATGATTGTGTCACCAACAAATTTTACAATTTCTTTGAGAAATAATGCATAAAATATATAAAATAATTAGTATAACACAGCAATATAAATAATATAAAGTACACGAGTGTGTTATAAGTATAAATAGTAAAAATATTTTCAAATACAAAAATAATATAAATACATAAAAACAATATAAAGTGAACTTCAATATGGAATTTTGTTAGAATATTATATTGAACAGTTTACCATACTTAGCTATAAATTGGAGAAATAATAAGGACCCACTTCTGCTATAGCTGATCAAGCTATCAAGTCAGACCCTGCTCCACCCAGATAAAACCATACACTCTAGACGGAATACAAAATGAAACAATAATCTAAAGGCACAGGCTATTGAACAAAAATAACCAGAACCTGAAAGGAAGACAAAGTAGGAGGAAGAAAACAACCTTACAAGGTGAGTTATACATTTTTGTGACTTTTAACCTGAGGACAGGTGGAAGATTGTACTACATGGATACTTAGAACTTCAATAGAAATATCTGTTTTGGTCAGGCTTGGTGGCTCAGCCTGTAATCCCAGCACTTTGAGAGGCCAAGGTGAGTGGATTGCCTGAGACTGTGGGTTCAAGACCAGCCTGGGCAACTTGGTGAGACCTCATCTCTACAATAAATCAAAAATCAGTCAAGCATGGTAATGCGCGCCTATAACTATGGCTACTTAAAAGGCTGAGGTAGAAGGATCTCCAGGGTCCAGCAAGTCGACACTGGTGTGGCCATGAGAATGTGTGCCACTGCACTCCAGCCTGGTTGATGGAATGAGTCTCCAACTCAAAAATATATATATATCTATTTTTCTGACCTACAAAATCAGATGTTAAGGATAATGAGACTATTGGAGAGCAAGTGGTAAGTACTGGAAAAGAAAGAGTCAAGGAAGGAGGGCCCTAAATTAGACACACACACACACACACACACACACACACACACACACACACACAACCCAGCTGAAGATAAAAATTAAAATACATTTTGAATTGAAACCCTGAAGACAAAGTTTCCAAGTTGAATCCAAATGCTAACTGCCTGGTAAAACAAAGACATTAACACTTTACAAAGAAGACGGGCTCGGTGGCTCAGCCTGTAATCCCGAGCCTTTGGGAGGCTGAGGTGAGTGGATTGTCTGAGCCCGCGGGTTCGAGACCCACCTGGGCAGCGAGACCTCATCTCTCAATAAATCAAAAATCAGCCGGGTGTGGTAGCGTGCACCTGTAATTCCGGCTACTCGGAAGGCTGAGGCAGAAGGATCGCCGGAGCCCAGCAGGTCGAGGCTGCGGTGGCTGGGAGCGGCCACTGCACTCCAGTCTGGGCGACAGAGTGAGACTCCAACTCAAAAAAAGAAAAAAAAAAGAAACTCTTTAAAAGAAAAAAAAAAAAAACACTTTACAAAGAAAAAATAATGGAATTTGGGATCTCCACAGGGAAAAAAAATCATACAGTCCAGGATACTATCCAAAATTATTCTACCTATGAAGGATTATGAATGTGTGCCTCATTCTCCAGAAGGACAATCCACTAAAACCAACCCCAAGATTACTCTGGTGATAGAGTTTGCAAAAAGTGTTATGAAGGAGCTATTATAACTATGGTCACTTAAATAAACAAAAGTATTATAGCAATAATTACAAAAATATGTATTGTCAGCCAAGAAATGGAAACTTTAAAAAATAGAATTTCTAGAACTGAAAATTACAATATTTGAAATAAAAAAATTTGATGGTTAGACTTGATGGGAGAATGAAGATACTAGAGAAAAGAATTATAAATTAAAGATAGATTAATAGCAATAATCTAATGTAAGGAAAAGATTTTTAAAAAAGAAAAAAATGAGCAGAGCCTCAATGACCTGTGTGTAATTTAAGTACCAATAGAGGAGGAAAGCCAGATGAGATAGAAACATATTGCTGAAAGACATAAATTTACAGATTTGAGAAGCTTAGAAAACATCAAAAAACATAAATATGCATAAATCTACAGTTATGCACAACACATTTTAACTGCTAAAAACCAAAAGAAAAATGAAAGAAAGAAAATTTTTGAAAGCAGTTAAAGTAAAAAGACACACTGCGTATAATTAGCTATGGTTTGAAATTCACTGACATCCTTTCAGAAACAATGGAAGACAAAAGATGGTGGTGTAACATTTTTAAAATGTTAAAAAAAGTCAACCCAGAATTCAGTACTGTCGGGAATATTCTGCAATAATGAATACAATATTTGTGCCATATTTATCATATATTGTATCCAGATAAGTTATAGTCTTTCACAATACAATACAATGCCATAACATGTATTGTATGCCATGTAGAAACTTCATATTTTAAAAATGAGAAAACCTAGATGAATCTGTGCCCAACAGACCTGAACTAAAAGAAATGCTAAAAGAAGTCCTTCAAAATACAAGGAAATGATACCAGACAAAAACACAAATCTTCAGGAACAAAAAAAACGGTATCAGAGAAAATACATAACCAAGTAAATAAAATAGACTATTTTCTTCCTATTTTTTATAAAATATATGCGACAGTTTATATTATTTATGTTATGGCATTGTATTGCATTGTGAAAGATTATAACTTATCTGGATATAATATATGGTAAATATGGCATAAAAATGGAAGAACAATAAATAGATCTATGATGCAAAATCACTGTTTTTACACTTTGTATATAATAGTAGCTCCAAGTAGACTGTGAGAAGCTAAAGGTATGTGCAAAGCAAAGATGTGGATCTAAACAATTAAACAGATATATTAAGATAGAACTCCAAAAAATATTCAAATAATCCATAAGAAGAAGGCAGAAAGAAAGAATAGTGAAACCAAAATCACAAAGGGCAAAAATAAAACACATAGTAAAATGTTAGAACTAAATACAAGAATATCAATAATTACACCAAATGTTTATGTAATATACATTCTAATTAAAATGCAGATATTGTCAAAATAAATGAAAATGTAAAGCCCAACTAAATACTGCCTGAAGGAGACATAGATAAAGACACAGTGGAATGGAAATGGTTAAAAAATGACATACCATGCAAATAATAATTGTTAAATTGTTAGAAGTGCTGGATACTAATATCAGATGAAAAAGACCTGTGTATAAAAAATATTATCGGAAATAATTTCAAAATGATGAAAGGATCAATTTTTCACAAAGACATATATCTTGAATAAAAATATATAAATGAAAAATTGACACAATTAAAGAGGGAAATAGACAATGTCAATATTATAGTTGAAGATTTTAATTCCATTCTCTTGATATTGGAACAATTAGACAAATATTTAATAAACACACAAATGATCTGAAAAACATTATCAACCACCAAAACTAGTTGATATTTATAGAAGACTATGCTCTACAAAGGGAGAATACAAATTATTTACAATTGCGCATGGTGTGTGTAGTGTTGATTATGGCGTCCTATGGAGAAAATATGTATATTAGATAAACTTCATTCAGGCATGTGTGAAACAGTGCTGTTGGCAATAAGTTCAATATTAATACATCACATTTATTAAAGAAGGTATCTTTACACAGATGCACACACATAAAGCAAGACTATGTATTGATTGATAGAAGTAAGTGGTGGGACCAGAGCCTACCAGAAATTGAATGCTTTATTTCCAGGAGAAACAGTTCAGTAGTCACAAATACGGTGTTTATCATGACTTTATAGAACATGATTACTGTGAATAACAAGAATCAAGTGTATATTAATGGACAACCAGCACATGAAATATATTTAACAACATAAGTCATCAGAAAAATACAAATTAAAAATCTAATGAGAAAATACTATAGACCCAACAAAAATAGCTAAAATTAAAAAGACTGACAACACACACAAAAAATAACGGTGATGTTGTAGAGTAAGCAGAATTCATATTTTGTTAGTTATGACATAAAAGGTACTAACAAATCTGGCAGTTTTAAAATTCACTATACACTTGTACAGTGGTTCAGGTACTTACTGAGGAGATACAACAATTTTTTTTTTTTTTGAGTTGGAGTCTCACTCTGTCGCCCAGACTGTAGTGCAGTGGCCGCTTCCGGCCACCGCAGCCTCGACCTGCTGGGCTCCAGCGATCCTTCCGCCTCAGCCTTCCGAGTAACCGGAATTACAGGCGTGGGCTACCACGCCCGGCTGATTTTTTGATTTATTGTGGAGGCGGGTCTCGAACCCGCGGGCTCAGGCAATCCACTCACCTCAGCCTCCCAAAGGTGCGGGATTACGGGCTGAGCCACCGAGCCCGGCCGATACAACATTTTTTATAGCAGCTTTATTCGCAGTAGCCAAAATCCAGAAATACACAGATGTTTATCAAAAGAAGAATGAATAAAGAAACTTCTTTATTTTTTATTGAATAATACTTAAATTTAAAAAATACTATATTTACAACTGACAACATAAATTGTACAGATAATGGTAAGAAAAAGAGTATGTGTACATAAAATACAACCATAAGATCTTATTTACATAAAACTTTCAAGCAAGTAAAACTAATCTGTGGTAAGGGGACTAAGGTTAAGTATGCAAGTGGATTGAGAAAGAACATTAGGAAATTTTCTTGGACTATGGTAGGGTTCTTGAGAAGAATTTGACTTGCACAGATGTATACATTTGTCAAAACCCGGTAAACTCACATTATTAGAAATACACTTTTATGTACTTCATTGTATGTAGATGTTACACCAAAGAATTACAAACATTGAAACTAATTAATTGTATGTGTGTTAAAGTATTTAAAAGAACATGTACTCATCTCTGTACTTACTGTGAAATATGTCACAAATAAAATTGATGTATAGAATGGGTAGGTGTATATTTAAATGAATAGTTGAGAAGATTAGCAAGTATAATAAACATCATATGTAGGATCTAAGTAGTAGGTATACAGATATTTGCTGTAATAGCTTTTTCAAACTTTATATGTGCTTGGAATTGTTCTGAAAAAAATTCTGAAAACAATGAAGAGGGATGACTTATTAACATGCTAAATCAACACCTATAAAAGAGTATCTTTTTCTGAAAAAATTGACCATAAGAATCTTTGCACTTGATTCAACTTTATACTATTTTCTTGAAAGAAAGTAGTTTGTTTGTGACTCCTCTTTAGCATTGCATTCAAGAAACAATATACAATCCACAGAAGAAAATCAGTATTTTTATTTTGTACTTACATGTGCTATTCTAATCCAATATGCCATTATTGAAAAGAATGATCTTACTTTTTCTATAGACTTGGCTGTAGCTAACTTCTGAGTATTACCAAAAACAAATCTACTCTCAAAAGATTAAGGATTTCGCCACTGACAATGTTTATACAAATCTTTGAACTTTTTATTATAATACTATTAGAAAGGGATTGGCAGTAGTGGGAAACTGCCAGGGAAGGGGACACATAACATTAATAAGGGTACCTGATCTCAAACCAGGGTACCTGATCTCAAACCGGGTGAAGTGGGAACCAAAAAGAGAGCCAAAGTTTACTTGTAAAATGACCACTTATCTACTTAATCCTGAATTGTACCCTGAATTTTTTAAATAACTAAAATAAATGCAGCACCCCTCTCTTTCTCTGGCTCTTCTCCCCTTATTTTCTCTTTATTTCTGTCTTTAGTCAATAAATATTTGAGCATTAGTTTAAGTGCTAATGAGAAAAATTAGATATTCTTTTAGGCATTAACGAACTCAGCTAAATAAAAGAATCAAGCATTTGGGAAAAGATAAATTAAAATTAAGCACAGTGTGGACAAGACACTATGTTTGCATGTGCAAATTTTGATGTTTATATAAAATCTACCCCAGATTTTGTATTCATATGTGGTAAATATGTGTCAAACTCTCATCCTTAATATCATTTTGGTCTTAATTTATCATTATTTCTCTCAAACATTTTAACTCCCAGACACCATTTTGTGGCAGTTTAGAACTGAATTAACACTCTCCTCATTCTTTTTCCTCCAAATTAATGGACATTTCTTTTCACCTTTCCCTTACTGTCACTGCAATCCCTACAACCCCATGCCTAGATAATACATGTCTTTTGTATTTTTTTCTACTTTACAACTAATATTTAATTAGTGAATAAGTCTGAATAGTAATTTTTCCCACAATATGACTTATAATTTTTATTATAAATCCTCAAAAAATATAGTCTACTGATACCATAGAGATTCTATAATAAACCAAAACAAAAATCACAAAATCTCCGTGCATTTAGAAACTTAAAAAATTCTGCTAAACAATAATATGTTAACTAGATAAAATTTTTTAAAATTGTAAAGAAAGTAACATTGAAAGAAAAACTGATGGCAACCAGGACTCTACCAATGGAAAGAGGCAGTTGAATGAGTAAGGGCATCTGAGGCTATTTTTGTATCAGACTGCATCAAAAAAGGAAAAGAAAAATGAAAGAAGAAAGGGAGGAAAAAAGAAAGGAAGAAAATGAGGAAGGAAGGAGGGAGGAAAAAGAGACTAAATATGAGCAGTTTTTAATTTTAGATAGTGAGTGTATAGGTTGCTGCTATTTTCTTTTGTAGGTTGTTCTATATTTTTTAAACTTCAAAATGTGAAAAAATGTGAGAGAAATGAATGGAGAAAGTAAGCAAAAGAAAAGGAAGAAAAGAGGAAGAAAGGAAGAAGGAAGGGAGAGAACAAGAGAGAAAGGGAAAAATATGAAAGAAAAAGAAAGGTGAGAGACATGGAGGGAGAGAAAAAGGAGGGAGGGAGGGGTGGTTGGAATAGAGGGAGGGAGAAAGGAAGGAAGGGAGGGAGGGAGGGAGGAAAAGGAACACCCTGGTGATAGTTTGTATAAAGCATTAGAAAAGAAAATTGAGACAAGGTAGAAAGTGCAACAACAAAGGAGAGAATAGATCAAGAAAAGAGTGTCCACTTGTATATCTAATCTTGAATTGTATACCACATCTTTAAAATAAAATATATAAAAACAAAAAGACAAGAAAAGAAAGAGAGAAAGAGTAGGAGAAGTAAGTAAAAGAAGAAAGGGAGAGAGCAAGGAAAATAAATCTAAAAACCTGTACTGACACAATGGAAATGAGCATGGGAAGAAGTTAACAACTAGGCAGACTCAACAGGATTTGATGCCTGTGTGGGTGAACATGTAAAGAGAATAAAGGAATTTTTAACTTGGTTGTTGATTCATGTGTTATTGTCATTTATTCAGCTTCATAGGAACACTGAAAGAATAGCCATTTATGAAGAAGATAGGAGAACAGTTAGGTTCAGTTCAGCATGCTGAATTTGAAGTACCTCCGAGATGGCCAGGCAAAATTGTCTAGTTAGCCTTTGTAACAAATGGTCTGAAGACGATGAACAAGCCCTGAGTGGACATAATGAATATCAAAATTATCAGAGGTGACTTACACCTCTGATGAGTTTCCAAAATTTAATGTGATATATAATTGTGGAGTAATGTGAAAGCAACTGCAGTCATGTGAAAACAGAATGATGTGGTGTGATACAGTATGATTCATAGTGTTTAGGTTCAAATCCCAATTGCACCTGTAATCTCAGATGTAAGTTACCAATTTTTGTCTTAGTGGTCTTGTCTACAAGTGGAAATAATCATAATGCTAATACATAACATTTTCAGAATGAGTCAGTGAGTCAATACATACATGCATGTATGGCGCTCAACGTATGTTAAATATTATTACTAAATTGAGTGTCAGAATCTGAGCATCTGAAAGACCCCTTTGAGCATTTGAAAAAAGTTATTCACTTTCTTCCCTGAGAAAAAACTACATACAACATGTAAGGGTAATTTCAAGAAGTGAATAGACTACCTGGGTTTCATCTTGGAATCCAGGTTAAATGCTTTTGTGTAGAGTAGGAAGAAACCATAATCAATGATGGAATCCCCAAGGAACACCAATAGTAATGAATAGATCGAAAATTTAGGATGATCCTCCTACATTATAATTTCCATCCATTTTAACCATACCTCTTCTGTAAAATGGAGTTTACCAACATCTAGTATGTTAACTCTGCAGCCCAGTTTTAAGGACCTTATCAGTTTGTTTAAATTCCTTTTGGTTCTGCCAGCATCTTGTCATTTTATCTTTCTTATCTCTCCACTTCTGAAAAGTCATAAAACTTGCCAGCTTTTCTCTCTATTTTTTTTTGTTGTTGTTGAGAATTTCTACTTCTCATATTTTTTACTCCAAAGTACAACATTTTCTGCTTGTGTGAGTCCAAATCATTCTCCTTAATCCACCTGCACCAAGGAACATTTCCTAATTAACCCTAACTCTTCAGTGATCATGCATTTATATCTTTGCAAATTGATGGACAGATCTGTCACCACTTTCTTTCATGTTCGCTATTAGTATCTGGTAAAGAGCAATTCTCAGTGCACATCAGACACTTAGCATGTCTATTTAAATATATTAAAATAGACAATTAGCATGTGTCTACTTAAATATATCTTAAAATATATTTAACAAACAAAGAGGTCATAGAAGAAAAGGAACATTTTGATAAAATAATATCCTGGGTCTTTCTAATATGAAGAGATAAAGATAAGTCAACATAGACGGTTTTTTTTCCCAATTGTCTTAGTAAAAGCCTCTATTTCCTTTAATCTATGCCCTGCTGTCACGATACTGCACTATCAAAGATCTCATTTATTTCTGGTTTAAGAAAGCCAACTGACCTAGATATTAGGTCCTTCTAAAGGAGCTGTATTAGAACTCCTTGACACTACCATTTTATATTTCATATCAAAAGCAAATTAACATAGAAGTTCACCTCAAAAAGTACATAATGAATAAAATGGTCAAAATTTAGCATAAGTAACATATGCATTTTTTGCTTCTACAGTGTCACTTTGGAAACTGGACTTTATCTAAAATGGTTACTTTCAAAAGTCCAGTGTATGCAATAAAAATGCAATGTACATAGTATTTTGAAATTTATCTCCTGCAGTCTATCTCTGGTCATGGTAGAATAGAGCCCATATTTGCAGAAATATTAAAAATTATCTGAACTAATACAGGAGCATAGAGCTGGTGATATTTTTAAAAGAGCAATACTTTGTCTTTAGAATTCATATACTTATAGATAACTACATTTTTACTATAGATGTGGAAGTGTTACTTATTGTGTTTATGGTTAACCAGATACCTGTAGTGTTAATGTTCATGAAGTACTTTTAATTAAGCAGAGTAAGTGTTTATGTCAACAGGAAATAAAAAGCAAGACTTGCCAAGGAAAGTTGAGAGCATTCACATGTTTCCCATTGCAGACTCTCAATTTCTCATCCAAATTAGTGGAACGTATGCACACTTTTTGGGATGTTTAAGAAAATAATGACCAATGAGTGCACGTTACCCAAGCAGGATTAGGCATCCAGATTTTTCAGCATGTACAGCTAGTTTTGAAACCATGTGAAAAGAAATTAACCCCAATTTAGAGTTTTCTTTGCCTTCTTTCAGGCCCTCCATAAATCTGCTACAGTTGCTAAGCCACTTGTTTTTCATCCCAGTGTTCTTCCTGGCTCCATCCTATTCCAGTTTTTTTATCTCTGATTTTGGCTGCTTCTACCTTTCCTTCCTCCTTCCAAATATCACATTCAATAAGGAAAGGCAGAGCTTTTTGTTGGTTTTTTCTGTGCCCTAATTCTGCAGCTGGCACCTCATCCCCCGCTGCACTAAATCGACACTTCTGGAAGTAGCAGCTTCGGAGTGACTGACGAGAGCCATTGCTTGCCCAAGTGTCAATTTAGTGCAGCAGGGGACGGAGTAGCAGCTGCAGCAAAAGAGAGGTCTTATTTCGCACTTGGAAAACAATTGCACAAAGTGCCAGAGGGAGGGGAAACCGGCTGGAGAATGGAAAGGTTGAGTGAGAGAGTAAGAAAGGGAAAGAAAGGCAAGCAGCAAAGAATGAGGGGAAAAGGGGTAGGCAAAAAAGAAACTGATCAATGAAAGTCAAAAGAAGATAAAGCAAAGGAAATTGCAAAGAAGAATGAATAAAAGTTCTTTTATTCCAGGGAAATAATATTTCATCTCTATAAATTTAGAAATATATTTCACATAATGAAACTATTTTATATAAAATATTAAGATACTATCTATTTACACCTTCCAAATGGAAAACAATCAAATAAATGATCCAACAAATTGTAAGCTGAGTATTTACTACCAAATTGGTTGAGTGCTTAATAAGGAAAGATTCTGAACTGTGTCTCAGCAAAAATATGAGAAAAGAGTAAAGAAAAGACTCTGAGATTTATAACTTGTAGACAAGTATGCATTATCAACACAAGAAAAAGAGAAAAATAAATTAAAAGTTGAAAATAGGATAATTTGCCATGAAAGACTTTTACTGAGGTAATATCATTTTTTGCCTTTTATTCTTTTTTGAAACAGTTTATAAACATTTCCAGTCATATTTACACATAAGAGGATGTCTGGAAGAAATTTCACATAGACAATGGACTGTCAACAGTCACTGCTGATGCTTTAGACATGAAGGCATATATTTCCAAAATCTTATTCAGAAAAGATTAAAAGTTGATATGTCCATATGCACACACACACATAAATATGAACATGTACATATATTAATCCATGTGTTACTTCTAATTTAGATACTTCAGTTTTTCTACCATATCATAGTTATAGCCAACCTCTAATTCCGCAAAAACAAAAACAAAACAAAACAAAACCAGAATAAGTATCAGAAAACACTTTCTGTCAAAGATGGTTGGTTGGCCAGTGGTTTTATAAATGGGTTCTCTTTTCTGTTCTTTTGGTCTATGTCTGTATCTGTACAAGTATCATGCTGTTTTGGTTGCTGTAGCCTTGCAGTAAAGTTTTAAGACTGGCAGTATGATGACTCTGGCTTTGTTCATTTTGCTTAGGTTTACATTGGCTATCTGGATCCTTTTATTATTCCATATAAATGTAAGTAATATCTTTTCTAGGTTTGTGAAAAATGATGCTAGTAGTTTGGTAGTGATTGTGTTGAATATGTGCATTGTTTTTGGCAGTAGGCACGCCTTAACAATACTGATATTCCCAATCCCTGAGTGTCGGAGATTTTTCCATTTATTTGTGTCATCTTTGAATTTTTTCAGTAGTGTTTGGTAGTTCTTTTTGTAGAATACTTTCCCCTCTTTGGTTAGACGCATTCCAACATATTTTTTGTGTGGCTATTATGAATGGGACTGTGATTTTTGTTTGGTTTTCAGCCTGTTTGTTGTTTGTGTTTAAAAATGCAACTGATAGCCGGGCTCGGTGGCTCAGCCTGTAATCCTGCGCCTTTGAGAGGCTGAGGTGAGTGGATTGCCTGAGCCCGCGGGTTCAAGACCCACCTGGGCAACGAGACCTCATCTCTACAATAAATCAAAAAAATCAGCCGAGCGTGGTAGTGCATGCCTGTAATTCTGGCTACTTGGAAGGCTGAGGCGGAAGGATCGCCAGAGCCCAGCAGGTCAAGGCTGCGGTAGCCGGAAGCGGTTACTGCACTCCAGTCTGGGTGACAGAGTGAGACTCTAACTCAAAAAATAAAATAAAATAAAGAAATAAAAATGCAACTGATTTTTGAAAATTGATTTTATATCAAGTTTTTACTGAAGTCATTCATTAGCTAAGAGTTTTCTGGTGGAATTTTCTAGATACAGAATCATATCATCTGTGAAAAGACATAATTTAATTTCTTCTTTTCCTATTTGGATAGCTCTCACTTACTTATCTTGCCTGCTTGCTCTAGCTAGGATTTCTAGTACTATGCCAAATAGAAGTGGTGAGGATGGACATCCTTGTCTTGTTCCAGTTCTTAGGGAAAATGCTTCCAACTTTTGCCCATTAAGTATGATGCTTGGCTATAGATTTGTCATAAATGGCTCTTATTATTTTGAGGAATGATTTTTTTGATGCCCAGGTGTTTGAGGGTTTTTATTAAGAAGATATGCTTGATTTTATCAAATGATTTTTCTGCATCTATTGAGATAGTCATGTGGGTATTTCTTTTACTTCTGTGTATGTGGTGGAGTATATGTATTGGTTTGTATATGTTGAACCAACCTTGCATCCTGGAAAAAAAGTCCACCTGGTTATGATGAATGTTCCTTGAAATGTGCTGTTGGATACAGTTTGCTAGTATTTTGTTGAGAATTTTTGCATCTGTGTTCATCAGGGATATTGGCCTAGTTTTCTTTCTTTGTTGTGTCTTTGCCATTTTTTGGTATAAGGAGGACATTGGCTTCAGTGAATGAATTAGGAAGTAGTCCTTTCTTCTTGACTGCTTATAATATTGTAATAGAACTGGCACCAGCTCTTCCTTGTAAAACTGATAGAATTCAGCTGTGAATACATCTGATCTGAGGCTTATTTTTTATAGGTAGTTTGTTACTGAAATTATTCTGTGGCTTGTAATTGGTCTGTTCAGAGTTTCAATGGCTTCCTGTTTTAATCATTGGAGGTTGTGTGCTTCCCATATTTTATCTAATTCTTCTAGATTTTCTAGCTTACATGCACAAAGATGTTTATAATAATCTCTTATAATCTTCTGTAGCCAAAAAAGAAACAAAAATTGAGGAATGGATGCCCTTTTCAACAAATGGTCTTGAGAAAACTGGCTAAACATATGCAGAAGGATGAAGGTAGACCACTACCTATCACCATATACAAATATTAACTCAAAATAGATTAAATACTTAAACAGTAAGACCACAAACTTTAAAAATTTTAGAAAAGAGACACAAATGAGGAAACACTGTCCTGGACATTGGCCTAGGCAATAAGTGTATGAACAAGTCCTCAAAAACAAAGATAGTGAAAACCAAAATTGACAAGTGAGACCTTATCAATTACAAAAGCTTCTGTACAGCAAAAGAAACCATCAACAGAGTAAAGAGACAACCCACAAAATAGGAACAAATATCTGCAAACTAGGCAACTGAAAAGAACTAATATCCAGAATCTATAAAGAACTCAAACAAAACAACAGGAAACAAACAAACAAATAGCCTCACTAAAAAGTGGGCAAAGGACATGTTCAGACACTTTTTCAAAGGAAGACATATGAGTGACCAATAAACATATGAAGAAATGCTCAATATCAATAATCATCAAAAAATGCAAATCAAAACCAGAGTGTGATACCATCTCACACCAGTTAGAGTAACTATTCTTGGAAAGTCAGAAAACAACAAATGTTGGCAGGGTTGTAGAGAAAAGGGAATACTCATCCACTGTTGGTGGGAATATAAGCTAGTGCAGCTGCTGTGGAATACAGTTTGGAGGTTTCTCAAATAACTAGATACAAATTTACCAGTCGACCCAGCAATCCCACTACTGGTTATATACCTAAAGGAGCACAAATCATCTACCAAAAAATCACCTGCACTCATATAATTATCCCAGCACTATTCACAATAGCAAAAACATGGAACCAACTTAGGTGCCCATCAACAGTGACTGGATAAAGAAAATGTGGTATATATACACTATGGAGTACTACACAGCCACTAAAAAATCATGGCATTTACAGCAACAATGACACAGCTGGAGGTCATCATTCTAAGCAAATTTTCACCAACACAGAAAACTGGACACCCACCATGTGTATGTTCTCACTCATAAGTGGAAGCTAAATACAGGGCACACGGGGGCACAAGGATGGGAACAAGAGACACTGATGCTTTCTAAAGAGGCAAGGGCAAGAGGGGGGAAGGGATGAAAAACCATCCATCAGATTCCTTGTTCACCACCTGGGAGGTGGGCTCTATAGAAGCCTAAACCTCCCCCTCATGCAATATATCTAAGTGACAAACCTACACATATACCTTAAAATTTGAAAATAAAGAAAAACCTTTCTGAAGTTTATGCTGTTTTCTTAACGAATGAATCAAAGAACCAGTCAGTTCAAAGCAATACTTACAACTATTTGACAGAATCAGCCATAATAGTACTTTAACCAACTTGGTGTGCACACACACTGCAGATAATTCCAATGTAGTTTTTACAAGAGTAGAGGGAAATACTTAGATCAATGTTTATAAGGTACATTTCACAAAGAAAGTATTTCAGTGTCAGACCTCTTAGAGATAGTCTGCATAGTTTGTAATCCATATGTTGATGGTGAGAAGACAAAAGAAAAATTTCTGCATTTAAAATAACCTTGTATTTAAAATTTAATATTAAGCCCAATTTAATATAGTTCTGTTGATAAGATCAAATATGCAAACTAAGTAATAAACCAGAGTATATAAATGGGATCAGGTACAGGTGGGGAGTACAGAGGGATTGAAAGATGAACTTACATTATTGACAATGATAATTAGAAAAGGAGAAGTGTAAACTAAAATATGCTTTAACATCTAAATGCAAACATAAAAATTAAAAAAGATATATTACTAAAATAAAAACAAGCAGCACATATTACCAGAGATTTTGAAAAACAAAAAGTGGCAATGAAGAATTTTTTAGAAAACATTGACTAAGTATAATAATAGGACTAAATAAATTACTAAAGCCAATAAATATAATTGAGTTGAACAACTATATAAAAAAGCAAAATCTTTTGGTTAAGGCAAAACCAAAATTTTACTCTGTCTTGTAAAAGTGAGTCATAGAACACAAATGTAAAGGGAAAATATAAGAAAGCTGATATCAAGCAAACAAATCATGAAGAATGACAAAATGAAAAAGAAGGAGGAGATGAGAAGATGGACAAGAAAAAATAATACTAAGGTTACAATAATGAATAAAAAATTTAAGAGTTGAAGGCAAAAAAAATGCATTAAATGGGACCAATAAGGTCAGTTCTGTGTCAATATCTCTCACCATTTTATATTCAAGTCACAATATAAAACTTTAGAATGTGTTGGCAAAATTGGAGATCAAAAAATATGGACACCCAACCACAGTACACTACAGAACCATAATTATACAACTAGTTTTATCTTACATCCATATCATCAATGTAAATTGCCTTATTGCTTTTTTTCACAGTGGGATTTGGAGTAAAACGGCACTTTTTTTTTTTTTGAGTTGGAACCTCTCTCTGGCACCCAGGCTTCTGAAGGGCAGTGACACAATTATGGTTCACCATAACCTCGACTTCCTGGGCTTAGACCATGGTTCTGCTTCAGTTCCAAAGTAACTGGGGCTGCAGAAGTGCACCATCACAACCAATTTTTAAAACTTTGTTGTACAGATGGAATCTCGCTGTGTTGCCAAGCCTTGTCTCGAACTCCTAGGTTCAAGGAATCCTCTTGCCTTGCTTTCCCAAAATTCTGGAATTACAGGCTTGTGCTGCTCAGCTTGGCCTAAAACTGTGATTTCTAACATACTCATTCAGCAACATTTTTATCTACTCTAGCAAATCACAAATCACCATTCACTTACAGCAAATTGTACCAACAGTGTACCATTCTGTACAATCTTCTCAGCTCAGTTTTCTAGTATAAGAACGGATGACATGTATTGAATGCTTACTGTGTACCAGGAACACTTTGAAGAATTTTGCAAGCTTTAACTCATTGAATTATCTTATTTTTGCTCATGTTTGACATACTGATGATGTAGCACAGGTGCACTGACCAAGACACCTGCCAACTTAGTGGTTAGCAGTGGAGGAGGGTTTCAATTCAGATGGTCTTGAGCCTGCATTTTTTTACTATGCTCCCCTAACTGACTTCTATTTCTACAACAGTACAGATACTGAGTTATAGCAGAAGTACATTTTTTTTTTTAAGGAAAAGGGCCTTTAATTAAAATTTTTATTTTATTTATTTTTATTTTTTTCATAATCAATATTTTTTATTATGGTTTTGTGGGGTACAGTTAAGGGTTAGGTGTACAATTATGTTTCATTCAGGCACCCTGTTGATAAGAGGTGTTTCCCCATCTCCAGACAGATATTTGCTACTGTTAATCCCATCTCCCTCCCCCCCCACTGGTTTCCCAGTACCGTCAGTCATTTTCTTATAGTATTACATTGGATGTTCAAAGTCCATTATATGAGTGAGAACATGTGAAACTCAGATCTTTGTTTCTGTGAGAGGTCACTCAGTATTATAGACTCTAGTTCCATCCAGGTTGCTGCGAAATTCATGATTTTGTTCTTTTTTATGGCTGTGTAGTATTCCATCGTGTATATGTACCACATTTTTTAATCCAGTCCCCTTTTGATGGGCAGCATGGTTGTTTCCAGGTTCTTGCTATTGTGAACAATGCTGTGATAAACATATGTGTGCAGGTATCTTTTTTGTAGAGTGATTTGAGTTCTTCAGGGTATATTCCCAGTGGGGGGATTGAGGAATCATATGGAAGGTCAATTTTTAGAGCTTTTAGGAATCGCCACACTGCTTTCCACAGAGGTTGCACTAGTTTACACTCCCACCAACAGTGTAGAAGTGTTCCCTTTTCACCACACCCTCTCCAGCAGCTGTTATTTTTTGAGTTGTTGATAATTACCATTCTGGCTGGAGTTAGGTGGTATCTCAGTGTGGTTTTGATTTGCATCTCCCTGATGATTAGTGAGGTTGAGCATTTCTTCATGTGTTTGTTGGCTGCTCAGATGTCTTCTTTTGTGAAGTGTCTGTTCATATCTTTTGCTCATTTGATAATGGGGTTGTTTGTTTATTTTCTTTTCAGCATGTTTTAGTTCCTTGTAGATCCAGGATGTTAAGCCTTTGTCAGACCTAGAGTAGACAAATACTTTTTCACAGTCTGTAGGCTGTCTCCCTGCTCTCTTGATGGTTTCTTTGGCCTTGCAGAAGCTCGTCAGTTTAATAATGTCCTACTTGTCTATCTTCTCTCTTATGACCTGTGGGTTTCGTGTTTTGTTCAGGAATTAGATGCCAGTTCCTATTTCCCTGAGGGTATTTCCTTCATTTTCTAAGGTTCTATGGTTTGAGGTTTTACATTTAGGTTTCTGATCCATTTGGAGTTAACCTTTGTGCATGGGGATAGATAGGGGTCCTGTTTCAATCTTCTGCATGTGGTCAGCCAGTTTTCCCATTACCATTTACTGAATAGGTTCTCCTCTCCCCAGTGGTAGGTGGTAGAGGACTTGTCGAAGATGAGTTGGTTGAGAAATTGTGGTTTTGCTTCTGGAATCTCAATTCTGTTCCATTGATCTATATGCCTGTTCCTGTACCAATACCAAACTGTTTTGATGATTGTAGCTTTATAGTAAAGTTTGAAGTCTGATAATGTGATACCACCTGCTTTGCTTTTTTTGCTGAGGATTGTTCTGGCTATTCTTGGATGCTTGTGTTTCCATATGAATTCCTGAGTTGTCTTTACTAGGTCTGAGAAGAATGTTGCTGGTAATTTGATGGGTATTGCATTGAATTTGAAGATTGCCTTAGGTAAGATGGACATCTTCACAATGTTGATTCTTCCAATCTATGAGCATGGGATATTTTTCCACTTGTTTGTGTCATCTTTGATTTCTTTGAGCAGTGTTTTATAATTTTCATTGTAAAGGTCTTTCACATCTCTGGTTAGGAAGATGCCAAGAATTTCTTTTTTTGTGTGACTATTGTGAATGGAATTGTGTTTTTTATTTGGGTTTCTGTTTGTTTATTATTGGTGTAGAGAAATGCGATTGTCTTTTGTACATTTATTTTGTATCCTGAGACTTTGCCAAAGTCCTTTATCAGTGTAAGGAGGTTTTTGACAGATTCTCTTGGGTTTTCAAGGTACACAATCATATCATCTGCAAAGAGAGATAACTTGACTTCCTCTTTTCCTATTTGGATACCCTTGATTGCCTCCTCTTCTCTGATTGCTCAAGCCAGGACTTCCAATACTATGTTGAACAGAAGGGGTGAGAGTGGGCATCCTTGTCTTGTTCCAGTTTTCAAGGGAAATGGTTCCAATTTTTGTCCATTAGGGACTATGCTGGCTGTGGGTTTCTTGTAGATGGCTTTTACTATTTTGAGGTATGTTCCCCGTATGCCTAGATGTTCAAGGGTTTTTATCAAGAAGGGGTGCTGGATTTTATCAAAAGCTTTTTCTGCATCTAATGATATAATCATGTGGTTTTTCTTTTGACATCTGATGATGTATTTAATTACATTTATGGTTTTATGAATGTTGAACCAGCCTTGCATCCCAGGAATGAAGCCTACTTGGTCATGATGGATGATTTTTGAGATGTATTGCTGAATTCGGTTTGCTAGGATCTTGTTGAGAATTTTAGCATCTATGTTCATCAAAGATATTGGCCTGTAGTTCTCTTTCTTTGTTGGATCTTTACCTGGCTTGGGTATCAATGTGATGTTGGCTTTGTAAAATGATTTGGGGAGAGTTCCATCTTTTTCAATCGCCTGGAATACCTTCAGTAGGACTGGTATCAGCTCCTCCTTAAATGTCTTGTAGAATTCTGCTGGAAAGCCATCTGGACCAGGGCTTTTTTTTGTAGGAAGTTTTCTTATTATGTAGTCGATTTCCTTGATTGTTATTGGTCTATTTAGGGTCTCAATTATTTCTTGTTCCAACCTAGGTAAGTTGCGTGATGTCAGAAAGTTCACCATTTCCTTAAGATTTTCAAGTTTGTTTCCATACAAGTGTACGTGGTAGTCTCTAATGATCTTTTATAATTCTTCAGGGTCAGATGTGACTTCATCTTTTGTGTTTCTGATTGTGCTTATTTGGTTTTTTTCTCGTTTTTTCTTGGTCAGTCTTGCTAGGGGACCATCAATCTTTTTTTATCCTTTCGAAGAACCAGGTTTTTGTTTCATTGATTTTTTTGTATTATCTTTTTGTCTTCTATGTGCTGGATATGGGCTTTTACTCTGGTGATCTGGATTCTTCTGCTGAAATTAAGGTTTTTGTGGTCTTGCTTTTCCAGCTTCTTTAGGTGGCTTGTTAGGTTGTGAATTTCTGTTCCTTCCATTTTCTTCATGTGTGTTTGTAGGGATATAAATTCCCCTCCTACTACAGCTTTCAAGGTGTCCCAGAGATTTTGGTAAGATGTTTCTTCATTTTCATTTGTTTCCAGGTTTCTTTTGATCTCTGTTTTGATTTCATCATTGACCCAGGAGTTGTTTAGCATCATGCTGTTTAGTGTCCATGTCTTTGTGGGCTTTTGGGGGATTTTGTTGATGTCAATGTTTATTTTTATTCCACTGTGATCCGAGAAGGTGCATAGTAGAATTTTGGTCCTTTTAAATTTGCTTATGCTTGATTTATGGCCAATTACGTGGCCAATCTTAGAATACGTTCCATGTGGTGATATGAGTAGAATGTATATTCTGTGGTCTTCGGATGGAGTGTTCTGTAGATATCAATGAAGTCCATTTGGTCCAAAGTCACATTGTGGTTCCGGATCTCCTTGCTGATTTTTTGTTCTGATGATCTGTCTAGGGTTGTGAATGGAGTATTAAAGTCCCCAGTTATGTGTTAGAGTCAATATCTTTCTTTAGTTTTCCTAGAAGTTGCTTTATGAAAGTTGGCGCACATATGTTGGGTGCATATATGTTTAGGATAGATATTTCTTGTTGATGGATTGAGCCTTTTATCATTATGTAGTGGCCTTCTGTATCTTTTTTGATTTTTAATAGCTTGAAGGGTATTTTGTCTGAAATTAAGATCGCTACTCCTCCTTTCTTTTGTATTCCATTTGCCTGAAAATTTTTTTCCCATCCTCTTACTTTGAATCTGCGGGTATCCTTTCTAGTGAGGTGAGTCTGTTGAAGGCAATAGATTGTTGCCTGATGATATTTTATCCATTTTGCCATTCTATGTCTTTTCAGTGGTACTTTTAGTCCATTCACATTTAGGCTAATAATTGAAATGCAAGAGTTGATCTCTGTCATAAGGTTCTTACAGACTTGTTCCTGTTTGTTTGTTGTCTTTTTTTGGGTTTTGGAGTTGGCTCATGGGTGTTTTTAATCTTTTGCCTGTACTCTTGTGAAGAATGTTGTTGTTCTTTTTTCTTTTTCTTCTGTGTTCAGTACTTTCTTAAGTGTTTCTTGTAGAGGTGGTCTGGTGGCAGCATAGGTTCTTAGGGATTGGATATCTGGAAAAGATTTCAATTCTCCCTCACTAATGAAGCTTAGTTTGACTGGGTAGGTTATTCTTGGTTGAAAGTGTTTATCTTTAGAACTTTGAAGATCAGGCTCCAGGCTCTCCTAGCCTGAAGGGTTTCTGTGGATAAATTTGCTGCTATTCTAATTGGTCTTCCCTGGTAGATAGTCTGGACTTTTTCTCTAGCTGCCTTTAGGATTTTTTCTTTTATAGCTACTTTGTTTAGGCGAATTATTATGTTTCTAGGAGTTGGTCTTCTCATTTATTTTCTTGCAGGGGTTCTTTGAATCTCTTGTGTTTGAATTTTTTCATCCTTGATGAGATGAGGGAAGTTTTCTTGAATGATTTCATGAAATGTTTGTTCCAGTGTGGCTTCTGTTTCTCTGCCTCAGGAAGCCCAATTACTCTTAGGTTTGGTCTCTTGAAGTGATCATTCATCTCTTGCAGGTTTTGTTCTGTCTTTTTGAGCTTCTTTTCTATGCTTTTGACAGTTTGGGTTAGTTCTGTGTTTTGGTCTTCGAGCTCTGAGATTTTTTATTCTGCTTGTCTAATTCTGCTTTCCATGCTTGTTAGTCTGCTATTCATTTCCATCACAGTATTCTTTACTGCTGTCATTTCTGACATCAGCTCCTTCCTATTTTCCTCTTGTCTCTCCTCAATTTTTAAAATTCTCTCCTTTAATGTCTTGATGATGTCTGGGTTTGTTGCATGTGACCAGTCATTCTGGGGACTCTTCATTGTTTGTGTTCCAGAATCTGTTTTCTCAGGGTCTGATCTCCCAGGGGTCTGTGTGAGACCTTATTCTTCTTTTGGTTTTTCTTCATTTGTGTGGTTTTTCCCCCTCCCTACTTTTTCTTTCCCTCTACATCACCATCTTCTTTAATTCTGTTATTCAGGGGTAAAGGATTGGTTTTACTCCTGTTTGTTCAATCTCCTATTCTTTATGTATGTCCTCTTACTTTGTTCAATTCTGGAGTTGCACTGTAGGGTGGGGGTGGTCCTTTTTGCAGTTTTGGGATTTACTTAAGGGGGGAGCTATGATTCAAATCTATCTGCAGGTCCTGGTATTTGCTGACAGGTGTGTGGATAATCTGGAACCACTTCCCACTGCCTTGGAATCTGTCCATGCAGTGGGGCTGTAAGTTTACTCCCTGAAGTAAAATGGGTTAGCAGAGGGAAGAGAATGAAGCAGACAGTGGGTTGAAGAGGCGGGTGGAGAGATAGAGGAGTAAGGGTGGAAACAAACGAGTGTGCCAACAAATGGAGAGAGAGACCTATACTGAAACAGATAAAAACAATACACCACAGCTACAGATGAACCAACTCCCATACAAAAAATAAAACATATAGTGATGCTAATATACAAGCTAACCAACCTTCTTATTGGTGTGCTGTTCCTCTATACAAAGATATGGTTTACAGAGAGAAAAAAAGAGAAGAAAAGGAAGAGAAAAAAATAAAAAGGAACAATACAGTAGGAATAGAATTAAGTCATTAAACTAACTGAATCAATGAAGCACACTTTGAGTCTTTCCATTTAAGTCCAACGTCCTTTCAGTTCTGATTTCTAGCTTTCTTTTCAAGCTGGTAAATTAGTTTGCAGTTAGGGTCATTTGCCCCTGGTCTGCTGTGAAGGACAGTTCTGATCACCCTCCGTTCACCACTCTGGCCTATGTCTTTTTCAAGCCTGTTTCTCCCATTTCAGTGTTGTTACCTTGAATCGCCAGCAGGTGGTGCTATCTCAGCTGTTCGCCCCAGAGGGCGGGTGGGGCTGTACAGGAACGGGCAGAGACTGGAGATGGATGCCTGACTCAGGGCAGACAGCAGGAGACTCACGGCGGGCAGGACCTTGGTCACAGGAAAGGTGGCAGCAATCCCAGCAGATCTTCCCTGAAGGGGCTTCAAGGACTGAAGTCGTGGATTGCCTCCCACCACGTGGTGCAATGTGCTACTGGTGGTGGTAGTGGCGGCAGCGGCAGTGTCTGCACTACAGTGACTGTCTAGTCCACTGTGATGCCCCAGCAGTGTTAATGGCCGAGCTCCATATGAAGAGCAGGCTGCAATGTTGGGGTCCGCAGCCTCCGGGGCGAGAGCCAGAGATCTACTGCAGTTCTCCTTTGCAGAGGGTTTCACAGACCAGGTTGCCCCGTCGCCATCTTTCCAGAAGTCCTCTAATTCAGAAGTACATTTTACACATTGGTTAAAAGATGGCAGATTACCTATACACGTTTTGATAAACTCAGAGACAACATCTTTTTTTATTTTTTTTTTTGAGTTGGAGTCTCACTCCGTTGCCCAGACTGGAGTGCAGTGCCACATCCCTGGCCACCATAACCTCTACCTGCTGGGCTCTGGCAATCCTTCTGCTTCAGCCTTCCAAGTAGCCTAAACTACTACACCCAGTTGGTTTTTTATTTATTGTAGAGATGAGGTCTCGTCAAGTTACCCAGGCGGGTCTCGATCCCGCAGGCTCAGGCAATCAACTCGCCTCGGCCTCCCAAAGCGCTGGAAATACAGGCTGAGTCACTGAGCCCCCCGACAACATCTCTTAATATTTGGAAGAAGGATACTTTTTTATAGATATTTTGTGTTCTCGCAGTAAGTATTCTTTTGTTCCTTTTTCAAAATTTATTTTGGAGATTGCCTCATGTTAGTACATAAAAATATTTTTTCTATGGCTGTATATTAATATATATCATTCATTTCTGGTACTAAAGACATATAGGTTTTATCCACTGTTTTGCTATTACAAATAATGGGATAATGTATAATCTTTCACATGAATAATTCTATAATGATTCAAGTACATCTCCTTGTATAAAATCAACAGATAATGCATTGGAAATAGAAATACTTTTTTTCAATAGCAAAAGGTTAAAGTATCTAAAAAGGTTAAAGTATCTAAACAGATTTAATCAACCATATATAAAAATGAGCTATGAATTTGCTACATAAAAGACTGAGTATATGCATTTTGAGTTTTTATGAATATTTCATTTCTCTTATTATTAGTGAACTCTATATGCAGATTTTAAGAGAATGTACTCTCTCGTATTTAAAGTTTATTTATTTCCCCACTCTGTGTCTAACATAAACATTGAGTCTTCACCAAAGTGAAAAAATATATCTCTTTTTTTTCTTCTTTAAAAAAAATTTTCAATATCTTTAAGGTAAAAATGGTTTTGAGTTACATGTATGCATTATATAGTGGTGAAAAAATCTGGGCTCTAAGTGTACCTATCTCTTCCACCTGTGCACATGGTACACAATAGGTGATTTTTTTTCCATCCTTTTTCCCTTCCTATCCTCCCCCTTCTGGGTTTCTGATATCCATCATAACAATCTCTATGCCTTTGTAGTTCCTCATTTTAATTCTCACTTATAATTGAGAGTATGCAGTATTTGGTTTTTTGTTCCTGCGTTACTTCACTTGGAATTATGATCTCCAATTCCATCCAAGCTACTACAAAGGACATTATTTCATTTTTTTTTATGGCTTAATAGTAATCCATGGTATATGATATATAAATATCGTGTGTATAGATCACATTTTCATTATCCACTGATTAGTTAATGTTATTTATGTCAATTTCACATGATTCCACATCTTTGCAACTGTGAACTGTGCTCTGATAAACATATGCGTGCAGTTGTCTTTTTTTGTATAACAACCTCTGTTCTTTCTGATAGATACCAAGTAGTAGGATTACTGGATCAAGTGGTAAATGTACTCTAGTTCATTAAGAAATCTCCAAACCAATTTCCATAGAGGTTGGGCTAATTTACACACCCACCAACAGTGTATAAGCATTCCTGTTCACCACATCCACACCAACATCTATTGCTTATTTTTATTTAAAAATAAATTTCAGCTTTCATTTTTATTATTATGAATAAGCTTCAGCATCTTAAAGTTTAAGAACCTGCTTTCCTGAACCTTGAAGTTATTAAAACTATTTTCCAAAATTCTATAGCAGTCTTCAACTTACTTATTTGCAGATGTGCTTTATACATCAATGTAATTATTCTTTTTTCTAAAATGAGTTGCATGTACTTTTATATTATACTGGCTGTTTATCTTTTGATGTAGTTTCTGATGATTTCTGGAATCCACAAATTTTATTGAATTGAATTCAACAACCTTGTATGACTTCAGGTTGTGGTAAATTTCTTAGATGAGATTTCCTCACTGTAAGATGTACAAAAATATGCCATATTTGTTTCTAGGATCTTTTTAAAATTTTTTAACACTAAAATATTTGATTTACCTACAATTAGTAAATTACAACCAAACAATTTTTTTTCCAATTGTTTACCCAGTTGGTCCAACACCATACTTTGAATTATTCATCTTTCTTCTGTTGATTTGAAATGCCACTATCATCAAATAAAATAGTTTAGTGTGATGTGAACTTTCAATATTTTCCTTGAAAGTTTTTGATGAGACAGGCTCAGTGGCTTAGCCTGTAATCCCGCACCTTTGGGAGGCTGAGGTGAGTGGATTGCCTGAGCCCATGGATTCAAGACCCGCCTGGGCAGTGAGACTTCATCTCTACAATAAATCAAAAAATCAGCCGGGCATGGTAGTGCATGCCTATAATTCCGGCTACTTGGAAGGCTGAGGCGGAAGGATCACTGGAGCCCAGCAGGTCGAGGCTGCAGTGGCCAGGAGCAGCCACTGCACTCCAGTCTGGGTGACAGAGTGAGAACCCAACTCAAAAAAAAAAAAAAAAAGAAAGTTTTTTATGATGTTTTAATTAATATAGATTTATGCATATTTGTATCTTATACTGTTAGTCCCATCTCATTATTCTTTATTTCTCTGAATTTTACAGATTTTTAATTTTTATCTGTAATAATAGTTTGTCTAAGTTTTTGAAATTTTGCTGATAGTTTTACTGAGATCATGCAAAGTTTATAAACTTGCTTAATTAGAATCAATATCATTATATTACTTAGTTTCCAAAATAATGTTTTGCTCTTTTGTGTCATTTTTTGCAAGATTATTGTTGCTTCATATAACTTGCACATTACTGGTTAAACTTATGCATACATATTTTCTATTTTCCCATTGTCATTTTAAACAGAATCATTTTTCCATATATATTCTAACTGGTTGTATTTTGTATATATGAATGATATTAATTTCTGCATATTTATTTTGTAGCCAGACATTTACCAAATTGTCTTTCTATAATAATTTTTGTTTAAATTTTAGTTTTCCAAATTAAAAATTTGTCATTTCTTCCTCCTTTATAATTTGTATATATATTATTTATTTCTTCTGCACTTGATAATTTTAAAAAGGTTTCCCCAATTAAACCTTTGTGCCATTTACAAAATTAAAACTATATTTGAAAGAGATACAGAATTGTAACTGTAATATAAGTAATTCCATATTCCAAGACAAACTTATAGCCTAAAACACTTCATTATTAAACAAGAAAGTATAAAGAGTAATTTTCTAGTTACCCCTTAAATTAAAAATTCTTAAAAGTAAAGACTTTTTCTGTCTTGCTTTACGTAGGCAATTGAAAATATTTTGTTAAATGCAGTCAAAACTTGATTATCTTCTAAACGGCAGTCTCAATATATCTTAAAAATGCTGCAAGTGTCATTATTGAGAAAAGACAGCACACAAAATGTGAGAAAATATTTGCAAATTATTTATCTGATAAGGGACTATATAAGCACTTGCAACTCAATGAGAAGACAAATAACTCAATATAAAAATGAGTAAAGGGATCATTTCTCCAATGATATACAAATTCCCAATAAACATATGAAAAGATAATTAATCATTAGGAAAATACAAATCAGAACACTACAATCAATTATTATCTTATACCATTAAGATGGCAACTAGCCAAACAAAAAATAGTGGAAAGAATGTAACTGAATTGTAACCTTTGAACACTGCTGATGAGAATGTAAAATCCTTTAACCATTGTAAAAAAAGTATGGCAATTCCATAAATAAATAAATAAATAAAATTATTATACACCAATTCCTCTTCTAGGTATATTCACAAAATAATTGAAAGCAGGGACTCAAATAGATATTTCTATACTATGTTTATAGCAGCATTATTCATAATAGCCCAAAATTGGAAGCAACATAAGTGTTGATCAACTGATGAATGGATCAATAAAAATATATCCATTAAATGAAATATTATTCAACCATAAAAAAGAATCAAGCACTGATGCATGCATTAACCTTGAAAACATTATGCTAAGTGAGAAGAAATCAGTTTAAAAATATCTCATATAGTATATTTTGTTTATTTGAAACATACAGAATCGGCAAATCTGTAGATACAGAAGTAGATTAGTGGTTGCCTGAGGCTGGGGATAGGGGAGAGAAAGGGGGCAAGAAAAGGCAGAGTGACTTCCAAAGGGTACAGGTTTTCTTCCTGTTAAGGGCCAGGTCCAGGTCCATTCTGCTTGCATGCTACAGGTCAATCCCTGTGATATGGGTTGTACAAAAGAAAAAAGAATTATTCACAAAGGCACAGAGCGAGGAGGCTGAAAAGCAGCTCTCAAATCCACCTACCCAAAGATGAGGTGTAGGGGCACTCCTGGCTTGGGGGAAGTGGTGAGGAGTGGTCTGAGCAGGAAGAAAGGTGATTGATGGTAAGTAAAAATGAAGTAATATGTTCATTCTGCATAAGCATAGTCAGGGTTCACGACATTTCATAGGACAGATGTAAGAAAATGGCAGCATTACCATGTCCTGAAGATAGAGTTTTTGGCCCTCTGACATCAAAAGGCCGTCTCTCAGACACTTAAGCAGGCCCAGTTGAAGTGTTGGTAGCCTCAACTGGTTTGAACTAGACAGAAACCAGTTCAAGTTCCTAAAACACAACTGAAACAACCATAGCCATGGTGACTTATGAATGCTATCTGCAAAAGGGGACTTCAAAGAATGTAACTTATTTATTCAAAATTGTATATTTATATTTACATGTTTGAACTTCAGTCACCTTCAATGTACTCTCTGTTTGATGCAATACACCTATTGGCATACTTTTTGCACTGCTCAAAACAGTTTTTAAACTTGTCAATGTTGATGCCCTACTTTTTTTTGTTTCACCTCTTCCACATCAGAAAAACATTTCCTTTTGGTGACTTTTTCTTCTGGGGAAACAAAAAAAAAAAAATCACTTGGGATGAAATTGGGTGAACACGGAGAGTGGGGCACAGGGATCATGACATTTTTTTAAATCAAAAATTGCTGATCACTCAGCATGGTGTGGGCAGATGAGCTTGTAAATCACCATCATGAAATGGTGGTGAATATCCAACATGGTGAAAGAATATCCAAAATAAAATTCAACAAAGTCAAACACATCCTCTCACAACACTAGCTGGTACACTGATGCTGACAGGTTTCTAGAACACCTACCCAGTGGAGGAAGCTTGTAGTATAAGGGGTTCACCCTCCGAAAATTAATTCTAGTTATTTTGGATCCCCTCTCATATAAAGCAGTTAGTGAAGATTAAGTTTCAGTATTCAGTGGTGCAGCCTTCATGGGGATAAACAAAGGGAAAATAACAAAAAACAAGCAGCCAAAAGCTAGCAAGGAAAGCAGACAAGATCATATTAACTGCTCAGTTTCATTTTCAGGGTGATAAAAGTGTTTGAAACTTAGGTGTCAGTGTGGCAGAGAGGGGCTGAAAACAGTTAAAAGTATTCCTTTTGGAGATCAATTGGCAAGCTCTGAAAACCTGCTAGATAGGTTTTGCTTGAGAAAACCAAATAGCCAAAGACCAAGATAGTGACCAATTCACAACCTTAACCCAAATCCTCTCTTTGTGAAGTTATTGGTTTACAACTCCTACTTGTTATGCATATCCTGGAGAGGAGACCATTTGTTCTTTGAAAATCTGGTTTTGCTGAGTACAAACTTGTAAATTCCAAAGAAAATGTATAGTCACTCAACCTGACCCCCTCCCTTACCTAAACTAAGGTACAAGACCCCTCTCCTCCCTCCCAGGGGTGTTCAACCTGGGAGCATTAGCCTGTGCTAATTAAACTGCTACTTCCTAAAATAGCCTTGGTGTCGTGGCCTGTGTTCCCATAACAGTAGTGATGGTTGCATAACCCTGTGAATATACCAAAACTATTATACTGTACACTTTAAGTGGGTATATTTTATGGAATGTGAATTTTATACCAGCAATATTTTAAAAATCTTATAAAGTAGTTATCAAATATTGATGGCATAAGAATATATTCGTGAAACTTCTATAAGCTCCAAACTAGATACTCACTTTATGCTTGCTGTGAATGTAAAGCAGTTCTTCTCTACTTTTGAAAAAGTCATCAATAAATTCAAATTATACACTGATTGAACAACCATTTGGTAAACAGCGATTATGTGTCAAATGCTAAACTTAGGAAAAAAGAAAAAATGTGATACAACATGTTGCTTCCTGAAAGATTTGATAGGGAAGGGAAGACATGAATACAAGTTAGAAAATAGTAAATGCCATATGAGAGGTTAGTGTCAGGTGGTTGAAGTTAGGGACATTGGGGAAGAGGTTGATACTGAGCAGAAATCTACACTATGGCTAGGGTTTAAATGTGTGGAAACTGTGCGATTGGGGCATACAGAAAAAATGTGTAACTTCTGCTGCTTTACTTTTTTTTTTTTGCAACATTAAAGATAAGAGGATAGGTATACAAAAGATATGATAGGATAAGCCCTCTCATTACATGGGATAAATACTCATTTTGCAAAGCTGTCACTAAATTCTCCTATCTCCAGTTTTAATTCTAGTAAACTTACTGCAATACTTTTTGTATGGAATGTAACTTAGAAAAGATATGATCCAGATAGTCGATGAAAGGAAATCAATAAACAAGTAAAGTGAAGTCTAAGATCCAGAGGAAGAAAATAGAAGTTTTGAGAGGACAATACTCATAGCAGATACTGTCTTAATATTTCTGCTCAGTAGCTCTTTTCAACAGGACAGCCAATTTCTCTGATCTCATAAAAGGCTAGAATTTGCTTGGTAATATGTATTCTTAAGACTTTCCTGACAATCTAGTATAGTATAAGAAATTGTTTTCTAAACATTGTTTGGCAGATATTGCTTTACTTCTCAAATCTCTCAAAGATTTACGTAATGGTCACATTTCACACAGAAGAAACCTCTGAGGCTATTTGGCACAGTTCAAAAGATTGTTCTATTGAAAAGTTCAGTATTTAAAAGCAATGCTATCTATACTGCCTTCTTCCAAGTAAGCCACAGCCTTGCCTTTCATTTACCCAGTGGGGCAGAAATGGTGAAATAGTAATACCATTTTAGAGGCACAGTGAAGCTAATTGACTTCCTTTATCATGCCATTTGTCACAGACCCATTCTTAAAATTCAGTCTTCTAACTTAAAGTTCAGTGGGTTTTCTATCAGATGCTGCTGGCTGTGGTTTGCACATTTATATATATAGAAAAATCGTAAGAAAAAAATTCGCAGAGCATTGAACTATTTATCCCTGGCCACTGTCAAATCTAAGCACCCGAGCCCAACGTGCTCCCCACCACCTTCCTCCTCTCATCTGGGTTTGTATTTTCTCTTTGAAACTTAAATTCACTATACTCTGGAAATGAAACCTTGCTTCTTTGTGCCCTCTTCTTCTATGTACTAAAGGAACTAATATCTTCCAATAAGAGGGAATCTTACCACAAAGGGAAGCTGAACACCTTTCTTTGACAGCGGACTTCACCATCTCTTTGGTATAAACTTTTGTTTATAGCGAGGGAGACATTATCATTCTAAATTCTCTACCTTTTAAAGGAAAGCAAACAAACAAAAACCTTAAAGTACCTTGCAGAAACTATGGCTACAGGCTTAGTAAATATTAACCTGGAATCCCAAAGTTATAACTATGTACTACATTGTTGACTCCAAAATAAGAGGGCATCTTGATCCCACTCAACCAATAAATGTCTAAAAAATTTGAATATCCTTAGTAACTTAAAATCTTAGAATGAGGACCTAGAAAAGCCTGTCGTTGTTTTACTCTTTACTTTTTCTTATGATAAATATTATTTGTAGTTTATGATATATATACATTCTTTATTTTTTCCTACTTATTTTGATAGTGTTAAAGTCATTCAATTTTAATAGGTTATTTTGTATGACTCATTTATTAGCATTATAGCAGCAATGCTTTGTTACTTGCTATTTTACTTTTTCTTGGTCTGTAGACTTGAATATATATATATATGTTAAATAATATTTTTAGTTTATTTTTCATTCTCATAGAATGTGATTTATAATTTTGAATTCTGAACCTAGATCTTTACTTCTTAACAGGACACGAGTTACTCACTGCTTTTTGTAAATATGAGGAAATAATCATATGTTACTTCTTCTTCACCATAGTGTAGTCTCCTCTTTGACTTCTTTTTCCATTTCTTCATATTTTGTATCAATTATTGCTGTCATTTAATGTAATTTTGCAATTAAATGAGTCATCATTTCTCTTATTCCATTACTTACCCACTTCTAATTTTTGAAATTTAAATCATTGCTGAATGTTATTCAGAACTACATTTTAAGTAGGATTGTTAGACATGTTGCATAAGCAAAACATTTCTTGAGCTTATGTACCCTCAGAATGCCTCAGGTCACTTTTGCATTTGAATGTTGTTTGGAGGCTTATGGAGAATAGGTATTTTGAGTGTTTCCTTTCCATTCTTTGTAGAGATTTTCATAGCTTTTTGTCATCTAACACTGCTGAGGTGTCCCAGGGTATGCTGATTCCTCTTTATGTTTGATTCTTATGTTTGTTTGTTTGTTTGTTTTTTACCTCAACTATCAGAAAACTAAACACATATTTGCATGGTTCTTTTTGGAACATAGAAGTCCTTAAGATCTAAAGATTCAGATATTCCTTTAGCTAAAATTTTTGTCTACAATAATTTGTTTTTTCTTTTAGAAGTTTGCTATAAACAATTCAATGTATTTTGGATCTCTCTTTTCATCTAAATCTATGATGCCTGTCAAGACTTTGTCTCAGTCTTATATTTTGCATTTTAGGTGAACTCAAGCTTTTTTGGCATGCCAATTTTGATTTTTCTAGAGTAGCTATATAGAAAGGCAGGATGGCATAGAAAAAAGGCACCTTAGCAGAACAGTTACGGTAGTTTTTACATGTATTTACAAACCTGCTGGTTGTGCTCCTTCTCCCATGCATAGTATAAGATTGTGTTTCTTCACCCCCACTTCTTGAAATTAGGTATGGCTTGTTTTGCCAATGAAATGAGACCCTAAGCTATGTATATCACATCTAGGTGGAATCTTGTCATTGCCAATGCAGAACACTAAATGCTTCCTAAACCTGCAGAGATGATGATGGGAACACGAATTAAGATGAAGTTTCCCTCAGACTTCATCCCTGATTGAATCTGATAATTTGACTGTGACCTACTTTGGACAAGTAGAATGAGAGATTTTGTTTTTGAAGTAACTAAGATTTTTAGGGTTGTCAGCATAACATAACTTTGCAGACCTTACTGATACATTAGTTGAGTGTATGATTCTGAAACTATTCTGCCTGGTTCAAATCTCAGATTTAAGCCTTGCCAGTTGTGTAAACTTTAGCAAGTTACTCATCCAGGCTTTTAATTTGTAAAATTGAGATAATTACTTCAGTCATAAGTTTAAGAATAGGATCAGTTAATATATAAATTACTTAAACATAACCTGGCAAATAGTAAATGCTATTTACATCTTTCAGATTGCTCTCTTTCTGCTTTTTTCTTATTTTTTTCTTAGTACCACTAACCTCTTTTCCACTGTATTCATTGATGTGTAGTCTTTTCTTTGCCTTTTTTTCATAAAATGCATTTTAATAGTAGAAAATAATTCATTAAATTTTTGTTTTTTTTAATGTGCCATTTTCTAAACTGCACTTTTCCTCTAGATTTTCTGTGTAGCATTCTTTTTCTCAATTATTTTCAGAATTGTTGATAAATTCTGTTATTTTTTGTTTATCTAGTGGAATCCACATCTCCACATCCTTTGCTCCACTTCACATCAGGATACTAGATGGTCAAATGTGCTAGTTTGTATTATTTGAGTCAGTGTTTTGCTGTCTAAAAGGTGTAATGAGGAGGTTAGGGAAGAAAGCAGCTGTGGAATCTTGACTCCCAAATCCTTCCCTCTAAAAGCTTTTTTCAACTTTATCCAGGACTTTGGATGCTTTTGGTGATAAATGGAAAGATGGATATTCGGGAGGGTAACTCAACCATTTGGTGAGAGCCATTTCCTTGGAGGGTCTCCATACTTTCTTTAATTACTTGACATTTGGTGTCAGCTGCAGAGTTAACACCAAAGAAGTCAATGTTCCATTTCTTCCTTATCTAGTATTGTTTCCAGGTCTCTTCCTTATTGGCTAGCTGGCAACATGTATCAAAAAAGATATTGTATTAAAAGAACAATAAGACAAGCCACAAATTGGATGAAAATATTTTTAAGACACGTATCAGAATAAAGAACTAGTATCCAAAATATTTTTAAACTCTTAAAGTTCATCATTTAATAAAAAACTCAATTGAAAAATGTACAAAAATTCTGAACAGACATCTCACCAAAGAAGATACACAAACATCAAGTACGCTTAGAAAAAAATGTTTAACATCATATGTCATTAGGGTACTGCAAATTAAAACAACAAAATACCACTGCACTTCTATGAGAATGACTAAAATCCAAAGTACTGACAACATCAAATGCTGGCGAGGATGTAGAGCAACAAGGACTCTCACTCATTGTTTGTAGAAATGCAAAATGGTACAGTCACTTTAGAAGACAGTTTGATAGTGTCTTACAAAGCTAAACATATTCTGGCCCTATGATCTATAATTATGTTCTTGGTATTTAGCCAAGTGAGTAGAAGTCATATGTACACAAAAGCCTACACTGGAATGTTCATAATAACTTTTTCATACTTGCCAAAGCTGAGGCAACAAAGACGTCCTTCAGTGGGTGAATGGATAAGCTGGTACATCTTTACAAGATAATATTATTCAGTGATAAAAAGAAATGAGCTATCAAAACATGAAAAGACATGGAGGAACCTTAAGGCATATTGCTACGTGAAAGAAACCAATATGTAAAGTCTACTTACTGCATGAATTTAACTGGGAAAAGACACCCTGGAGAAACAAAAACTATAGAGACAATAAAACGGTCAGTGGTCCCAGAGACAGGGTAAGGAGAAAGAGGGGGTAATGAATAGGTAGAGTAAGGAGATTTTTAGGGCAGTGGAACATTTTCTGAATGTTACTGAGGCAGTGTAGCCAGTATAGGTCAGACATACATAGATGAGTTTCTTGCCGGCAGGTCTAAATAAAAATAGGGTAAGCATTCATGCATCTTTCTTTTGGTACACAACCTTCACCCAACTGACCAGGTACACCAGACGTGACCACCTTACAGGTTGGAATGTGAAACTGTCAGTATAGTAAGTCACAGAAACAATAAGGAGTTACTCAAAACACAGACATGATGTTCTAAGAAAAGCCCAAATCTGACAGATAGTCATCTAGATTTATAATAGGCAATAGTGGTTCCACTTCAATTTTAAGACACTGAACCATTTTCTTTAATATTAGTGAATATCAGAGAGGAGACATGTGTGCCTATGCTTTTACTGTTATCTTTCCCAAAAGCCTGTCTTTTGGATTAGACTTGTTATGTCAGATTTCTATTTCCAGCATTGATGTTGATTAGGTAAATATTAAAGGAATAAAATCTCTCCAGTTGAAAATACAAAAACAAAAAAAAGTGATACGATGCTTTAATTAAATGCATCCATGAGCTAGCAATAAAGTGAAGAGTAGTGAGGCCAAAACTATAGTTAAAGTCATATGCAAAACAGTATAAAATGAACGCTAATTTCCTTAGTCTTGTGGAATTCAGGAGACAAGAGACAAAGCTCAGGCCTTACCCAAGGTGAGGAATCTAATAGAAGATGTGCAATGAAGCAGAAATAAGCATATCCAACCCAGGACTAAAAGACACTTGCTTGTATTACGCTCTGGCACTGAGTAGTAAGAGAGAAAGATACACCCCATTGAGAATTTGCAGTCATTGTTTGGCACACACAAGGGTTTGAAGCCTGAGATGATGTTTCCTAGCTAGTCTGAAAAAAAGACTTTCAGCTAACCATATTGCTGAAAATGTTCCTGGACTGGGATAATATCTTCATGACTAACACTTTCATTTTAAAGAGGTAATGGCCATTTAAAATAAGAATATAACATGTATTATGTGATTTAGAAAATATGTAGAAACAAAATGAAAAATAATAATAGCGCAAAAGATGAAAGGGTGAAATTAAATATTTTGTTATAAAGATTTTTTCAGTATGTAGGGAAAATAAAGAATATAACTTGAAAGTGGATATGTTATCATTGAAGGTAGACTGTGCATATTAAAAATGTTCAATCAATCCTTTAAAAAAACTCAAATAAGCATATTTAACAATTCAATATTGATAGAATGCAATTCTAGTAATACACAGTTAACCCTACAAAAGGACAGGAAAAGGGAGAAAATGTAACAAAAAGAAGATGAATAGCAATATGATAAATTTAAACCCATCTTTATCAATCAATAAATTAATTATAGATTAATTATAAGCTACAATTAAAAGACAGAGATTGTCTGACTGTATAAGAAAACAAAACTCTGCCATATACTATCTACAAAAATTTGCTTTAAACATAAAAACATAGGTAAGTAAGTGAATGGAAAAATATATAGATTAAATAATAAACATAAAAGTGCTGGCATAGCTATATGAATAATAGGAAAAGTATACTTTAGGATAAGGCACATTAAATGAAAACCACATTGAGATACCACCTAACCCCAGTAAGAATGGCCATCATTAATAAAACAAACAGAAACTGGCGAGGATGTGGAGAAAAAGGAACGCTTCTACACTGCTGGTGGGAATGCAAACCTCTGTGAAAGTACAACCTCTTTGGAAGACAGTGTGATGATTTCTGAAAGAACTAGAGATTGACCTTCCATATGACCCAGCAATCCCTCTGTTGGGAATATACCGAGAGGGACTCAAGTCATTCTACCAAAAAGATACCTGAACACATGTGTTTGTTGTAGCTCTATTCACAATAGCAAAAACATGGAACCAACCATGCTGCCCATTGAAACTGGATTGGATTTTAAAAATGTGGTACATATACACAATGGAATATTACACTGCTAGAAAGAAGGACAAACATATGGACTTTGCAGCAACTTGGATGGATTTAAAGTCTATCATACTCAGTGATCTGTCACAGAAACAAGAACAGAGTACCATATGTTCTCACTCATAAGTAGACCTTGAACAATTATCATAATACTATAAGAAAGAAATTGGCAGTAATGGGAAACTACCAGAGGAAGGGGAATGAGTTTGGCAGTTGAGGGAAGCTGCCAGGGGATGGAGAGGCACACTTCTTCAACAAGAGTACCTGTATAATGAACATTTGTATACTTAACCCTGAATTCTACCCCACATCCTTCAAATAAATAAAAAAAAGAAAAATAAATAAATAAAAGAACCAAAAAAGTAAATAAATAAGTCATATTACCAGGATTAAAGATAGATGTTTCTTAATGATAAAAATGTCATGTCATCAGGAAAACGTAGCAAGTCTACATGTATAAGTAACTAATAACAGAATTTTAAAATACATGAAACAGCAAGCTGGCATGTAAGTAGCCAATCCATTCTAACAACATGTAAAACACTAGCAAACTGAAAAAACAACTCTCTTTTGATCCATTAGAGAAATGAGCTCATAGGGAAAATTGATGCCCCCTCAAACTGGAGACACGGGTTGATACAGAGAATCACAACCTATCAGAGCAGAAATTCACAAGCAGAAACCTCTGTGGTAACCAGCACTAGGACAGGAATCACAGACTGGCACTGACGAGTTGCTAAGAGGGTCAATGTAGACAAGCCTGATAGATAAAAACTCCAGGAGAACCCAGTCATAGAAGTAAAGGTGGGACCCACACTTCTGCAGGTTTTACTTCTAGCACATCTACCAGGTTCTTAACACTGAAAATCATAGAAGAAAATTATCCTGGGCTCTGGCAGTAGGAAGGGAAATGTGACCATCTTGAAATACACCAGAGCATTCTCTCTGTTATACCCAAAAAGGCCTGCCCTGAGAAAAACTATTTTACCAGAGTCTAACCTATTTGAGGTTTTATCAATACTCTAACTGACCTAGTCAACCCCAGTATCTTCTAGCCATCTTATATCACCTGAGGGGGTGGGGAAAAGAGAAAAAACTGAGAAGTATTTGTGAAGTTCTCAACTCAGGGACACTGGCTGAATAAAAGACGAGAGTCACTCAGGACTACATAAGCTGTTCCCCACAACACCTTACCACTGCACCAAAGATCTGTCTTCTGCCTCCCTATTACCCAGTACATCATGCCTTCCTTCCAATTAGAAAATGACAAGGTAAATTCAAAGACAAAAAAAAACAAAGTTTGAAGAAAGAGACAGAGCAAACATCAGAACCAGACTCAGACATGGCAGGTATGTTGGAATTATGAGACTGTGAAATTAATTAGTTGTGAATAATGTGCGGAGAGGTCTAATGTTAAAGCAGATAACATGCAAGAATAGAAGAATAATGTGGACAGAGAGATGGAAATTCTAAGAATAAAAAAGAAATGCTAGTGATTAAAAACACTAAACAAACATGCTTGAGAACATGCTTGAGGGCTTATTAGTAAAGAATCTCTGTACTTATGATATATCAACAGAAACTTCAAAAGTGGAAACACAAAGTGATAAAAGACCGAAAAAAATTAACAGATTATGCAGAACTGTGGGGCAATTGCTAAAGGTGTAACCTATGTGTGATGGGAATACATGTGTTCTGAAGGAAAAACAGAAGAAATATTTGAAGAAGTAGCAAACAGCAATTTCCTCAAGTTAGTGACAGACACCAAAACACAGATCCAGGAAATTCAGAGAATACCAAATAGGCAAAATACCTTGGGGTCGGGGGAGACACCAAGGCATGTCATAGTCAAATTCAAGAAAATTGAAGATAAAGAAATATCTTGGAAGATGCTAGAGGGAAAAACAGCATACCTATAGATGAGAAAAAATGAGAATTACATCTGACTTCCTTCCAGAAATCATGCAAGCAAAGAGAGAATGGAGTGTAATATTTAATTTTGAGAGAGAGAAAAAAATCAACCTCAACTTTTAAAATTATCCTTCAAAAGTAAAGAAGAAATACTTTCTTAGACAAATTACTGGAGAACTTTGTTGCCAGTTGAATTTCCTTACCAAAAAAATGTTAAGAGAAACTCTTCAGAGAGAAGAAAATTTTTATGTCAGGAACTCGGATCTACATAAAGAGAGAACAAAAGTGAAGAAATAAGTGAAGGCAAAACAATAGCTTTTATTGTCATATTCTTGGTTTAACATAAAATTTGTTCAAAATAATAATCACAAAAATGTGCTCCACTGTGTCTACCTTTGTGTGCAAACACATCTATTGTATGCTTTTCTCTGCATCTGTTTAAGTAAAATGAACAGTGATGAGAGACAGAAAGCAAGAGCATTTATCATTACCAGATATTTGTACTTCTTGTGGAGAAAAGCATTATTTAAATATGGACTTGGATCAGCGTTAATGTAAAAATGAAGGCGAAAATGATATTGAAACATTTTTTTGTTTGTTTGTTTTGAGTTGGAGTCTCACTCTGTCACCCAGACTGGAGTGCAGTGGCCGCTCCGGCCACCGCAGCCTCGACCTGCTGGGCTCCAGCCATCCTTCCGCCTCAGCCTTCCAAGTAGCTGGACCTACAGGCGCACGCTACCACGCCCAGCTAATTTTTGATTTATTGTAGAGATGAGGTCTCACCAAGTTGCCCAGGCGGGCTTGTATGGGGTTGGTTGGTGAGCTGGGTCCTAAGGGTGTTGCAGATCCCCGAGCTGTGGCACCAGCCCAAGGTCCCGCGGCAGTTGGGAAGCGATGGCGGCTGATGAGAAGCACGACAGCAACCAAGGGCTTGGGATGCCAGCAGCCGCCGGGCCCCTGAGAATGGTGCAGCTGAGCATGTGGCAAGCCAGGCTGAGAGGTGTTGGGCCAGCAAAGCAAGCTGAGCGGTGAGTTATAGCTTGTTTAGCCCGGCTGCCCGGTCAGCTCTGCTGGGACTCCCAACATCAGCTGTCCTGGCAACTCGATCATCGGCTGCTGGAGGCAGCGAGAGCTCCGACCATCTTCTGCAGCTTCTATGTCCGGGTTCTCGTCTCATGCCCAAGGAGAGTGAGGGAGGTGGATAACCAGAGAGTGAGAAAGCAAAAGTTCACGAAGAAGATTGAAAACCTCCCCAACTGTGAGTACACGAAGAGAGTTACCGGTGTGGGGTAGGAACCAGACCTTTATATAGTCCTAGGATTGAGTTGATTGGCTAGCATTAGCTGTAAGCAGATTGGTTGGCACTAGCTGAGCTGATTGGTTACTACTAAGAACCAATCCACTGGAGGTAGAAGCCTGGCAGTGAGCTGATTGGTTGGCAATTAGCACCCATCAGCTAGAGGCATTGGGATATGTTTTTCAATTCCAGGAAATGAGTGTTTTTGCTCTAGTCTGAGGGACTTGCTGGGAGTTTGTTACTTTGTTTCCGGACCGCCTTACCTGCCTGTCTATTTGTTTTCTCACTACCTCCTCTTTCAATATAGCATTCTGAAAAAGACAAAAACTGTGGAGACCGTCAAAACATTAATGGTTGCCAAGAGATAGGGGAAAGGATGGATGAACAGACAGAGCACAGAGTATTTTTAAGGCAGTGAAACTGTTCTTCATGACACCATCATGGTGAATACAAGTTATGCCTTTACCTATATCCATAGAATATATAATGCCAAGAGTGAACCATCATGTAAACTAAGGACTTTGGGTGATAATGATATGTCAGTGTAGATTAGATTTTAACAAATGTACTATTCTGTTGCTGGATGTTGATACTGGGGAAGTGGTGGTTGTACAGGGGCAGGGGGATATATGGAAACCCTCTGTACTCTCCACTGGATTTTGACATAAACCTAAAATGTATGCTATATATTTTTAGTTATATACATATTATAAAGTGTATATGCAGTACTTCAGTATATTTCTTTATATAATATATTAACCTAAAATATATACTATATCTATTTAGTACAGATATATCAAATTTATATATGTATAGATATAGATATATAGAGATATAAAGTATATACGTGAATTTGGAAGAATACAATTCAGTTCATAACATCAGTATTCAAAATTAAAGAGTATTAAACGTTAAAATTAAATTTCATCACGAAAGAAAATATGAATATAGTATATATTTAGTATAAAGTAAATATAAATAAATATGCAAGTATAAAATATATGTATGCTATGAAGTATATATAGTATACAGTACATATAGTATATAAACCTAAAATATATACTATATATACACACATACAATTGGCAAACATAAGTAAAAAGTTGAAAAGCCAGATTATAATTCAAGATTTCAAAACTTTTCTGTCAGTCTTTGATGGAACAAATAGACAGGAAATCATTGAGGACATAGGCGACATAACGAACACTTTCAACCAACTTAACTGACATAAATAGAGCAGCACTCCACTCAACAATAACAAATGCACATGGATAATTCACCAAGATACATCATGTGTTGAGTTATAAAACAAGTCTCAGTATATTTGAGGAAAGCAAATTTATTCAGTGTTTTCTATCCACAGTAGAATTAAGTTACAATTCGATAATAGAAAAGTGTGAAGAATGCCACACATAAAACTTATTAAACAACTTATTTCTAAATAATTATTCAAAAAGTAGTCAAAAAAGAAAAGAGAAAATATTTTGGGCTGAATTAACATAAAAACATGACATATCAAAATTTGGGGACACATGCAGCTAAAGTTATGATAAGGAAATTTAGAGCTCCAAACATTTACAGTAGAAAAAAAAAATAAGGTTCAAAATTAATAATCCAAGTTTCTACCTTAAAAAGTTGTGGAAGAAAAAAATCAAATTAAATACACAGTAAATAGGAAGGAAATAATAAAGATAAATGTTGAAGTAAATTAAATTTTTAAAAAAGGAGAAAATCAATGAAACTAATACCTGGTTCTTTGGAAAGTTCAATAAAAATGATAATCCTCTGGCAAGTGAAAGTCAGTGATCAAAGTGCCAGCTGATTTGACTTTCTGGTTAAGATTCTCTTTCTGACTTTCAGATGGTCACCTTCTCTTTCTGTTCTCATATGACAGAGGGAGTGTGTAAGCAAGTTCTCTGGTGTCATTCTTATTAGAGCATTAATTCTATCATGAAGGACCTACCTTCATGATTTCATCTAAACCTAAGTACCTCCAAAAAGACTCATCTTTAATTATCACACGTGTGATTGAAACTTCAACAAATGACTTTGGAAGAACATAATTCAGTTCAAAACACCAGTATTCAAAATGAAAGAAGGATCATCATGAAAGAAACAACAGACACTTAAAGAATAAAGGAATATTATGAAAAACTTTAGGCTACTATCAGACAATTTAGATAAAATGAACACTTTTTTTAGTGCTAAAAATTTGCCAAATCTGAGTCATAAAAACATAAAAACTGAATTTCCGATTAAAAACTTTCCCATTAAGAAAACTCCAAGCCCATAGGAGTTGACTAGTGATTTAAGGGAAATTCAACTGGGTGTTTCTGGCTTACAAGAGTCTCTTGCAAGACAAATAAGGTATTGGCTAGGTTTAGGGGGCATCTCAGAGCTGAAGTTGTAAGTGATTTGCTTCCTATTTACTTATAGGGGTATTATGAGGCTTCATGTGCTTCCAAAATGGTTGATGTGTACTTCCCCAAGGGAGTGACTCACAACACTACAGCTGATTCTCCACAGAGCAAGCTGCGAGAGACAGGCAAGACCACCTTCAATGAAAGACACAGCCTTTTCATGGTATCATCTCAGAAGTTACTCATCCTAGCATTTTTTCTTTATTGTACTTTTCAGAATCAATGTCTAAATCTAACTCACACTCAAAGGGAGGTGATTATACAAGGGGATGAATGACAGAAGGTAGTGATTATTGGAGCCATTTTAAAGTTTGCCTACCACAGTCAGCATAACCCTGATTAAAAAAAAAAAAAAAACATAAAAATTACAGACCAATATCCTTCATGAGCTCAAAAATCAAATTCAAAATTATGGAAAAAGGATAACACACCAGGACCAACTAAGGTTTATCCCATAAATTGAGGCAGGCTTGGTATTTAAGAATCAATTAATATAATTCACATTAACAAGATTAAGAAGAAAAACTATCATCATTCCAATAGATATAACAGAAGATTTGACAAAATATATCACCATTAATAATAAAACCTCTTAGAAAATTGAGATGAAAATGAACGTCCTAAGCTTCATAAAGAGCATCTAAAGAAAGCAACAAACAAACAAGCAAGAAACCTGGAGGTAACATATTTCTTGATGAAAGTCTGTATGGTCTTCTTCTAAGATCAAGAACAAGAATATCTGCTTACACCACTCCTTGAATTTTTATACTAGATAGCCTATCCAGAAAAATAAGTAAATAACCAGAAATTTAAGGCATATCAAATAAAAAGAAGTAAAACTCTCTTTATTCACAAATTCATAATCATGTATGCTGGAAATTTTAAGTTATCTGTCAAAAAACTACCTATAATTGAACTAAAATAGGTTGTGAGATATAAGAGCAATACTTAAAATCAATGTTATATCTATTATAATAGCCATAAACAATGAGAAAAATTTTTTTTTTTAATTTTAAAAATTTAGGGTATAATTCAGGGTAAGGTACATAAGTGGTCATCATACAGGTGAAGTTTGGGCCTCCTGTTGGTCCTCACTTCACCTGGATTGGGATCAGGTACCCTCATTAATGTTATGTGCCTTCCCCCATTCCCTGGCAGTGATCCACTACTGCCAATCTCTTTCAAGTACAATTATGACAAATTTTCAGTGACTATTTATGAGTTAGAACATATGGTAGTCAGTTCTTTGTTTCTGTGATAGATCACTGACTATGATAGACTTAAATCCATCCAAGTTTCTGTGAAGTCCATAATTGTGTTCTTCTTTATGGCTGCATAATATTCCATCATGCATGTGTACCCCCCTTTTTTTAATTCAGTACAGTTTCAATGGGCAGCATGGTTGATTCCATGTTTTTGCTATTGTGAATAGTGCAACAATAAACATGCATGAGCAGGTATCTTTTTTGTAAAATGATTTGAGTTCCTCGAGGTATATATTGCTGGTTTGTATGGAAGGTCGAATTAGATTGTTTAGAAATTGCCACACTGTTTTCCACACAAGTTGTACTAGTTTACACTCCCACCAACAATGTAGAAGCATTCCTTTTTCTCCACATCCTTTACAGCATTTGTTTTTTTGGGTTTTTTTGAGTTATTAATGATGACCATCCTGACTGGAGTAGGTGGTATCTCAGTGTGGTTTTGATTTGCATTTCTTTGATGATTAGAGAGGCTGAGCATTTTTTCATGAATCTGTTGGCTACCAGCATGTCTTCTTTTGAGAAGTGTTTATTCATATCTTTTGCCCACTTTTTAGTAGGGCTGTTTTTTGTTTTCCTTTTGGCACATTTGAGTTCCTAGTAGATCCAGGATGTTAGGCCTTTGTCAGATATACAGAAGTGAAAGACTTTTACAACGAAAACTACAAAACACTGCACAAAGAAATCAAAGCCGACCCAAACAAATGGAAAAAATATTCCATGCTCATTGATTGGAAGAATCAAAGTTGTTAAGATGTCCATCCTACCCAAGGCAATCTATAGATTTAATGTAATAGCCATTACATTGCCAACATCATTCTTCTTAGACCTGGAAATGACAATACAGAAATTCATATAGAAACATATATAACCACAAATAACCAAACAATCCTTAACAAAAGAAACAAAGTGGGAGGTATCACACTTCTGGACTTTAAACTTTATTTTAAGGTTACAATAATCAAAATAGCCTGGTATTGGTATAAGAGCAGGAGTAGAGACCAATGGAACAGGATAGAGATTCTAGAAGCAAAACCTCAATTTCTCAACCAACTCATCTTCGACAAAGCCTTCATCAACAACTACTTGGGTGAGGAGAACCTATTCAGTAAATGCTGCTGGGAAAGCTGGCTGACCATATGCAGAATAATGAAATACCCCTACCTAGGACGCCCTACCTATCACCTTACACAAAATCAACTCTAAATGGATCAAAGACCTAAGCCGAAAACCTCAAACTATAAGAGTTTGAGGAGACACCTTTATGGAAATTGGAACTGGCAACCAATTACTGATCAAAGCCCCAATAGTCCATGCCGTAAGAGAAAAGCTAGACAAGTGGGACCTCATCAAATGTAAAAGCTTCCACAAAGCAAAAGAAACCAGTAAGAGAGTGGGGAGATTGCCCACAGAATGGGAGAAATTAAAAGATTAAAAGATTTTTAAACTTATTAAAACATTTATAACTGCGTTAAGCCATGTAAAATGCATATGAACAAAGTTTAAAATGTATAGGACCTGTACATTGAAACTATAAGACAGAGAGGAATTTCTAAAGGACTACCTAAGTAAAACAATATACTATGTTTATGAATTAGAAGAATCAATATTGTTGACATGTCAGTTCTCTCCACATTTGTTTATAGTTTCAAAACAATTGCAATCAAACTACCAGTATGCATTTTCAAAAATAAGAATGAACAAACTGATTCTAAAATTTACATGGAAATTCAAAGAATGTGGACTAGCCAAAATAATTTTGGAAAAGTGAAAAGATTAAAAAAATTGTTTTATTTCAAGACTCACTCTCAGTCTGTGCTAATTAAGTTAATGTGATATTTTGCCAAAAGATTTGCATATGTATTAATAGAACAGTAAACAACAGTCCTGTCCCAGGGAACTTTCTGTTATATGACAAATGTTCTATATTTATGCTACCCAATAAAGTAGTCATTAGTTACATGTGATTATTGAGTACTTAAAATGTAGCTACTGGGACTAAGAAACTGAATTTCAAGATTTGGGTAATTGTAAATAAGTTAAATTTGAATTGCTATGTGTAGCTAGAGCTAGCCTATTGGGAAGTGCAGATATAGGAAGTCAGCATAAACCTATAGATATATGACCAATTGATTTTTTACAAAGAAGTTAAAGTAATAACATGAGGAAAATAACTTTTAAAAAAATTTGGTGCTGGATCAACTGGATATTCACATGAAAAAAAAATTCACAGGTACCCCATAAATATTTACAATTATGAAGCATTAACTTAAAAAAAACCTCAATCCTTATCTCACACCATACACAAAGACTTACTATTGACCTAAATGTAAAAGATAAACTATAATACTTCTGAAACAAAATGTATAAGAAACTTTTTGTAATTTTTATGAAGAAATACTTTTCATAAATAGGATTTCTTAAAGTAGGAACCATATTGTAGAGACGAAGTCTCACCAAGTTGCCCAGGCTGGTCTCAAACCCCTGGGCTCAGGCAATCCTCTCACCTCGGCCTTCCAAAGTGCTGGAATTACAGGCTGAGCCACCGTGCCAGGCATATAAATCACACACACAAAGCAAAAAACAAAACAAAACCAAAAACAGCAACAACAAGAAAAACCTGCCGGGCATGGTAGCAGGCGTTTGTAGTTCTAGCTACTTGGAAGGCTAAGGCAGAAGGATCACCTAAGCCCAGCAGGTCGAGGGTGTGGTAGCTGTGATGTGCCACTGCACTCCAGTCTGGGAGACAAGAGTGAGACTCCAACTCAAAAAAAAAAATAGTAGGAACGATAAAAGATAAAAATTAAAATGGAATTAATTAAATTTTAAAAATTCGGCTCTTTGAAAAGACTTTATTAAGGAAATAACAAGGCAAGGAACTGTCTAGGAGAGAATATATGCAATGCATATATCTCACAAAGATCTTAGACTTAAATATTTAATTTTTACAATTCAATAATTCGAATATATCAACGTAAAAATGAACAAGAGATTTGAACAGATACTGCACAAATCAAGTATGAATAAAAGCATAAAAAAATAAAAACATGGAAAGATGCTTAGCATTATTAATTATTAGGCTAATGCAAATTAAAACTGCAATGAGATTCAACTACACATACAATAGAATGGCTAAAATTTAAAATATTATTGCTATTATTTATGAGGAAATGGAACAAGTAGAATTCCCATATACTGTTGATAGAATTATAAAATAGTGCAACTGCTTTGGAAAACAGCTTGGCAGTTTCTTATGATATTAAATATACATTTAACATGTGATCCAGTAGTTGTTCTGGGTATTTACCTAAGATAAATTAAAATATGTGTTCACAGAAGGACTTGCACAGGAAAGTTCCAAGGAGATTCCTTTATATTAGCCTGAACTGAAAACAACTCAACTTTCAATCAACAGCTCAAAGGAAAAATAAGTTGTATATCTTCTAAATACAATCCTACTCACCATTGAAAGAATTTACTTTAATTTTGAACTTAAATTTTAGGTACATCCAAAAGTATGCATGAACTGCAAAAGCATTAACCTGAGCAACCAGATACATAATAGTTCTGTGTATGATTCTATTTATATGAAATTCTAGGAAAGACAAATCTAACATACAGTGATACAAAACATACCAATAGTTGTCTGGGTTTAGGTTGGGCAGAGGTTTGGGATTTACTAGTCAGGGACATAAAGGAATCTTTTGGGATGATGGAAATATTTTATATCTTTACCGTGTGGTGATTAAATGGATTAAATTGTGCATGTGCATTTTATTGACAACAAAAAGCATGTTCATTTTGCTGATTTCAAATTATACTGTAATAAAATTGATATTAAAATTAAGCAAAAGTAAATAGACTATAAACATCATCAAAGACTTTCAGATTAAATTTTTAAAATCCGTTCTATTCTATTTTAAAAAGGTATTTCTAAATCCAATAGAGTTAGAAAAAAAATTAAAGGAATAGCCAGAATAAGACATAACAGACAAGCATTAATTATATAAAGTTGTTGTAAATAATGAATTAAAAATATAAATACTGACTTAGAAAGTCAGGATAGACTAAGTGGAAAATATGTCACAATATATAGCATATTATGAGTATACATATTACTCATGAATACAGGAAAAAACAGCACACTCCTAAGCTTTAACTGATGAGAAACTACAGTCATGCACCAACAAACAATGTTTTGCTCAATAATGGACTGCCTATATGATCAGTTGTGGTATCATAAGACTGTAATAGTACCGAAAAATTTCTGTCACCTAGTGAGTAGCTGTCAGATAGTTGTAGCCCTAGGCATTATTCACATGTCTGTGGTGATGCTAGTGTAAACAAACTTACTGCATTGCCAGTTATAAAAAGGCTAGCTCATACAATTATGTATATTACATAATACTTGGGATATTCAAAGGAATTGTTACTGGATTATGTATTTACTATACTCTATGTCTTCTTGTTATTTTAGAGTTACTACTTGTATGTATAAAAAGACGTTGACTGTAAAATAGCCTGAAACGAGTCCTTCAGGAGCTGTTCTAGAAGACAATCTTATCATGGGAGATGACAGCTTCATGTATGTTTCTGCCCCCAACAATTTTCCAGTGAGATAAGATATGGAGGTGGAAGGCAATAATATTGACATTCCTGACCCTGCGTAGAACTAGATTCATGTGTGTGTGTTTGGGTCTTAGTTTTTAACAAAAATAGTTTTAAAAGCAAAAATTGATTTAAAAATTTCAAACATAGAAAAAGCTTATAGATTAAAGATATAAAAAAATTTTGTATAGCTGTACCCTGTGCTTGTGGTTTAAGTATTATCACAAGTATCAAAAAGTTAAAAAAATTAAAATGTTTATAAAGTAAAAGGGTTACAGTAAGCTAAAAGCTTCCATTTACTATTGAAGAAATAATTTTTAAAATAAACTTTAAAATAAATTTAGTGTAGCCTAATTGTCCAGTGTTTATGAAGTCTATAGCAGTGTACAGTAATGTCCTAGGCCTTCATATTCACTCATATGTAAGTGCAGTAGATGTTTTCTTAAAGACATCACCTAACAACTCATTTCTCAGAACACATTCCCAATGTTAAGCGACGAATAACTGTCTTTACCTAGGAGTAGGTGGGAGTAAGGGGCCCAGCAAAGAAGGATAAGCATCCAGGAACAGCAGCCTCAGGGAGTCATTTCCATCCTTCCCTGTGAACAAAGACTGAGGAACATTGCCTTGGCCAAGAATGGCAGTCAAGGTTGGAGGGGACTGTGGCTGGGATGAGGGAAGCAAAGAAGACACAACATCCCCTCCTGTCTTCAGATCTTCTTCCAAAGCTGCTTACAAGCCATAGTCTAGCAAGGCAATTAACGGAGGTCAGTCACCCAGGACACTGAGCAAATAGATCATGTATGCAGGACACAGGACACAGGTGTCAAATTATCAGCCCAGTTATCGATTTGTAAAAACAAAATAAAAAATAAGAAAGCAAAACAAAATAAAGCAAAAGCAAGAAATCTCTCTCATACCTGCTACTTCTCTCTCATTTGCCTATCTTTGCATGCTTTTATGAACCTGAAGTAACGAGCAGAAAAACACAAGACTATTAATATTGACTTAAAATAAATAAGAGTTAAGAGAATTGGGGAGGAAAGCATCTTAGATTTTTATTGATTTATATGATTTGCTTCAATGTATTTTTTTTTAGTTTTGTTTCTAATCAATTTACACTGAGATAACTTGACATAATGCAAATCACCAATGTAAAAGCATGCCTATAGATTAAATTTTCCAAGAACTGTAAAGGTTGATGGTCATGATTCTGCCTTGTTTTGTTTCTTTCTAATTGTTCTCAAAATTTTTTCAGAAATATTTTAATCTTGGTTTTCTTTTTTAATCAAAATTAAATTGACAATAAAACTGTCTCAGAGAAAAAAAGCTGTAGACTAGCAAATGGCATCATGACTGTACCTAAAATAACAACACATGACCACAGAAGCCTTCAATATGGGAGTGGGCAGAACTGATGTACTAGTCCTTCTAAAATGTATGATTACTATCTTTGAAAAGTTGTATATTAAAAAATTTATAGGTATAGAAGCATGGGAGTGAGTGTGTGTGTCCATGTGTGTACCTGCCCATATGAATATGTAATGTACATTTTTAATAAAATGAAATTTTTAATATATAAATGAACAAAATATGTTCTCCTCGATTGCACCCCAATTTCTCTTTCTGAATGCTCTTGTTTGTTATTCTCCACAACTCTAGCTTTGTCCTTGTCTGTCATTCTCCTTGGTCACCTCTGAAGTAAGCATTGGGAAGTATGTCCTTGCTGGGAACAGGAGAGCTTCTATGACCCGCTTTCTGCTGAAGTGTGTTTTAGTCTAGGATTGTGTGAATCTTCTCTTTTTTTACAAAATAATTTAAGCAAAACTTAGTAATTTTCTGATCTGTTTGCTTTCAGTCAATTTCATATGCTAATAATCACTCCTAAGGTTTGGTCTTAGACATTATTCTCAAGCCAAATGAATTTATTTCTTCTAGCTTTCCTGCCCCTCTCTTTTAGAATCATGATGAATACCTTTAGGTCACCTGAAATAAAAGGTGGAAAGATCACATTCTTTAACTGATCTCTTTTGTAGGGCTAAATCTCTTTGTTCTCTGAGAAGTTTTACTAAGCCTTTGATGCTCAAAGTATTTTTCAAACTTATCTCTTTACCCTCTGAGGTCTAGGAACAATTCACCTTTTCTAAGCCTTGAACCTCCAAATATGTAGTCTCTCTGTTTCTTCTCATTTCTGCTTATAAAGTAGTCAATTTTTCATTGAGTCGGTGTCATTATTTTAATAAGTACTTTGCCAAAGGCAAGCAGTAATGACCAATCTAAATAGTTGTATTATATTGAATCATTTCCTTTAGAGTGGCTCTCAACTTGGGGCAACTCTGTCCCCCAGTGAACATTTGGCAAGTTCTAGAGACTTTTTTGATTGTCATGACTGCAATGATTTACCACAATAACACATTAACACAGGAGTATAATGTCTCTGTTTGTGGGCATTTCTTCCAAGGCATGACTCATAAACTGCGTTTCTGACCTTCTTCGGTATTTCAGAGTCCTCTCCTGGGAAGGTAGATATGGGAAAAGATGGAAAAAGTGAAGAAGAACATCAGAGGAATTTTAGACCTGAAATGGCACATAGGATTTTCATTTACTTTCTTTGACCTGGCACATGATCTATCCTTTTGCTTCTGACATTAGTAGAAATGTTTCTTGTTTTAAGTTCTTTGACTTCTTTAAAAGGAATTGCATTTTCTTATATCAAAAGTTGCAAAGCATTCAGAAGAAATGTGCCTTCACCAAAAAAGAAAATAAAATTGTCCATTCTTGGATGATTATTGCTAGATGTTGCATGTGTCTCTTGTTATATTTCCATTTTATAATCCCTTAGTATATTATTTTTTAGAGATGTTAATACCCTCAATCACTGCCCTATAAATTGTATCTCTTTAGGTGATTTTGGTGATCTATACTCTGAGTCATTTGTAGGTTTCAAAACTGAATATTTAGAGGACAAACTTATTCTCATAATTTCTGAGTTCTTGCTAGTCATCAGTGGCAGTCTTTATTTAAGCAAGGTTATATTTCCCTATTGACTCGAATGAGCAGTGGCAGGGGTTTCCGAATTTCGTGGAAAAAGGACAGGGCTCTCATGAAAGTAAGTTCTACTAGATGTTAAAAGATGGATTTAGCAATCAGGAACTCAACAATGATCTTCACTTGAAAAAATAACCCATTTTCACTAAATGAAAACCTGAAAACAGAGAACACTCTTTCCAGAAGAGTAGCTCCAAAAAACAAGAAGATAAGACTTGTGAAGTCAATGGCAACTTTTTGTTTAAAAAAGAGAGACTATTTTTTTGTTTATACACTGGTGGGAAAGAGTTAGAATACACAAAAGATAATAGGCCAATTAGTGGAGTGAGAGTCCAAAAGAAGCGAGTAGGGCTAGATTTAAATTGACCTTCACCAGGTGCTTACTATTATGCAAGGATTTCTGTGATACTTGTCACTTCCCAGACACTTTTCTCTCCCTCTCTTTTATTTTATATATTATTTAAAATCATATGTTATAAATATTTATTTTTAATCTGCAAACATATTTTATTGAATGACACCACGGGGTGAGTTTTTTCTGAATTAAATGTTAGCATTTCAGAATGTTTCAATATTCTAATTGTTTCTCAGAAGTTCAGAAGTCCACTTCCTCCTTATCTTTTTGCATCTTAATATGACTAACTTAAAAATGACAGCAAGTGACAATAAGAATTTAAACAATCCACCCAAATACCTTCTTGAAACTTGAGCATATGGTTTATCTGATCCAGCTTTTAAAAATCTAGCCCTCTTTTAAGCCTTAGTATGTTCTCAAACTACCTCATTTTCTTTTCTTTTGCAAATGGCACTGATCACGTGAAAGGAAAATAGCAAAGGTTATCCCACTCTGCAAATAAGGTAACTCATCTAATTCTAATAACTATGGTCTAATCTTGGCTTTTCCAATAATACTAAAATAATTGAAAACCACACCATGAACAAGTCTAAAGGCATCAAAGTGACATAAAACTAATTAATCACTATCAATTTAATATGTGCCCTATCCGTTCAACCAGCTCAGCTCCTCTTGACTTTGTGGATGATATTCACTCGGCTCACTGTGCACATCAATTCTCCAGAAAACAGAGTGCTGTTTTTTTTTCACTTACAAAAGTAGTTTAATATTGTGAACTCTTTCTATTGTAATTTGGCAGGTCAATTCCATCATCTGTCAGAGACCACCTCATCCTCAAACGAATGCATGAACCAGAGCTGTGAAAGTGCATCACAGAGTTTTCAGAGCTTCTGGGCTCTGCTTCCTCTCTAAAATTATTCATCTTTTCTCAAGATCTCTTGGGACCTCTTCACTGGCATTTTATTTCTTGTAGAGCACCACAAGGTCAATGATAATTTTTCCCTTTATTTATGTGTTTTAGGTGGTATTATGTACAAGAAATAGAGCTACTCTGTCATAAAGAACATGTCTATTATCTTCAGTGCTAATACTTTTTAAGTTTAACTCACAGTCAAGTGCACTAATTATCCCTTCTTTCTCTCTTGAACTTAGAAACCATAGATTCTTCTCAATGTTTAAGTAAATAAACCCACAATGCAATCTTGGGCAAGTTGTTTAAATGTTCAAAGCTGCTATTTTTTTTATCTATTACAAAAGAGAAACATATCATTTACCCCATGTATTAAAGTGTCTGAAGTGTTTGGTAAATTTTATCTATTATTCTTATTCTTCCTATTATTACTCAGCTATTGTAAGACCTGAAATGTGTTGTCAAGGACACCTAACTTGCCCTGCAGGAGGAAAAAATCAGGAGGTTCTAGACCAGATGCTACCAGTCATTGCATCTGCAGTAATGGAGTATGGACGGTGTAAGGGCCCAACAATTTTCAGAGAGTAAAATTTCAGAGTACACAGTTAGAGCTTCTTGTGAAGGGGAACATGCAGGTCATGAAATATCATAAATATCATCAGCAGATTAAGTGTGATTTTTCATGATCATTCTCTCCTTTGACGTGTGTCCTACCCTTGGAAAAGAAAAGAAAAAACCTTAATGACATTTGCACATTTATATAATATGGAACTTATTTTCCCAACCAGATCTTCCTCACATAAGGATTTTAAAATGTATATCTGCTTTGAGTGTGAAAATTCTAGGGTTTCCTACCTCAAAAGGTCTGGAACTCTGCCAATTTCCATTGCAATCAGTGTATGACAGCAAGTTTCCATTGAAATTTTGCAGTGACCCTGGGCAGGATAGTAGGTTTTAGTTTTGTCCCTTAGTGTTTAAAAATATATATTAATTATAAATGCAGGGTAAGAATCTGAGCTAATATGCATACCATTGTTTTCCTAACACATGGTAAAAATAGTACTATATTATTCTGATTATGGTGGAACAATCAGTATTTTTCAGTCATTATGCCCAAAGTTGGCAAGACAATTATGAAAGACCAAGTTATTTTTCAAAAATGTTCACACTCTGTGGGCACATTTATTTTTCAATGCCTTTGATTCTGACTTGATGTAGGGACTTGCTTTGGCTGGTGAGATGTTAGTAGACATAATGCCTGAAATTGTTTAGAGAATGTTTATGTGGGGGCATACCGTCTTGCAACATAGCCATGCCCTTGGAAAAATATGCCTGGGATTGATGCTGGTCTCAGTAGAAGGATGAGAGACAGGTAGACTACAACGGAGCTCCTTAGACAGCACAAATGAAACAACCACCCACAGATCCCTGTAACTATTGTTTTAATCCACTGAGTTCTGATGGTTTTTAACAGTATTTTTTGGCATACAACAGTAGTTGATTTAACAGTCACAATATGCAGGGGAATTCTACATGGCTGACTAGAAACATTTGATGCTTGCCTCCTTTACTTAGAAGAACCAGAGTAGTATACAGAAAGTCACATTTTGTATACATTATCCAAGAGAGAATTTTGGAAGTTAACAAAGGAGTGACAGAAAACACAAAAAGCAGGATAAGAGAAGGGAGAGAGAGAGACTTCAGAGATGCAATCAGTTAGGATCTGAGATTGACTGCCTGAGGGGTGGGGTAAGAGACTTGCAGCAGTCTCCATCTACACCATAGAATTAATTGTGCAATCCTGGCCATGGGAACCTCCTCGTCCCTCCCAAATCCTGAAACCAGCACAGGGAGCTGCCAGGAGACTGTGGGACATAATTGTTTCAGAAAGGGAGCTCACATCATGTCCCACATTCTTTCTGAGACCAAAGTGGTTCCAGTAAGCTATCAGTTTCAGAACTAGCCTTGGCCAAACTAGATCCTGTCCTGGCACCCAGAGCTGCTGTTTCTGGGACAGCAGAGCAAGTCAGGAGTACTCCAGCAGCCAAGGCCAGGAAGTGAGCAAGCCCTGGGCAGCAGTGACCATCGCCAAGAAGCGAGCACTATTTTTCTGGGGATCTGAGACAGTGATGTGGGTGGGGCATGAGTTGCTGCTGGTACTTTATCACAAGCTAGGCAGGATGGAGGGATGAGCACCACTAGGACTGGGACATAAAAGGGACATGTGTTTGCCACCCACTGGCTCAGTTTATGACCACTGAGGGAGGCCTCACCTTCTCTAGCATCCTCAACACAGCTGCTACCTCCCTTCACTTAAGCACTCTACCTAGGGCCTGAGGATCACCTTGACCTTTTTCCTCCACAGCTGGTGCCTACTCTCATTATTAGGGGACTGAGAAAAAGCCCATAAGTTCATCTTTGCCCACCTCCACACCAAGACAAAGCATATAACCCAGGATCCTGGGGATTGCCCAAAATAATGCATCATCTTAGGCACCTAAGCACATCTCCTGGAAGCCTAAAGTTGAACATAAACTCCTAGCTGCTGCCACTTCAGCTGGCACCTGCCTGTATGTGCCACCTATAAGCCTGGAGACAGACCTACTCAACCCATCACAGCACCCATCAACACCAACACACAGCTTGGGACCCAGAGAATCATCCCATCGTTGTCATTTCCACTGTTCACACAATACTGGATACCCAGGGGATTGAGGACTTGTCTACACAGCTTGTCCACCACAGCAACTACCAGCATTCAAGCAAGCCATCTGGAGACAAACAAATCAACCAACCAGTAACCACCAACACAGGTGCCAATGGACACAATCCCAAGACACAAAGATAGGCATGCTGAATTCAACACTGCCACCACTGAGCCCAGAAGTCCAGCCCAATTGACATCCCAATCTTCAGCACAATTTCACCACAGCCTTCACTAATAACTATACCATAATCCACCAAGTGAATTACAGATACACTAACACTGTTTACAGCTAGAGAAAGCATACACTACTGCATGTACCCAGAATCAAATTCATGGTATCCTACTCAAACAACACTATAGATGTATCTTCAGGAAAAAATTCCTCCCCTATGAAAGCAAATTCAAAAATAGGAATCAGTAACTATTACACAGATATGCTGATATCAGTGCAAGAACACAGAAAACATAAAAAGCAAGGAAATAAAACAACTCCAAAGAAATAAGATAATTCTCTAGCAATAGACCTTAATCCAATGATTTTTTAAAAAAAATTTCAGATAAAGAGTTCAAAATTTGAGTTTTAAAAAATTTCAATGGAATACAATAGAATTGTGAAAAATAATTCAAAGAAATCAGAAAAAACAATTCAGGTTATGTATGAGAAATTTACCAAAGAGATAGATATTTTTGAAAGGAAATAAATAGAAATTCTGAAACTGGAAAATGTATTGAAGAAAATACAAGATACATTTGGAAACTTCAACAATAGATTAGACCAGGCAGAAGGAAGAATTTCAGAACTTGAAAACAGGTCTTTTGAAATAATCCAATCAGACAAAAATAAAGAATAAAAAAATACTGACCAATGGCTTTGTGACAATGTAAAGTGACTGCATTTATGATTTATGGGAATCTCCCCAAAGGCAAAGAAGCAAAGAAAAGTTTTTAAAACCTATTTAACAAAATAATAGATGAAAACTTCCCAAGTTAGCAAGAGATTTAGACATCAGGATACAAGAGGCTCAAAAATCCCCAGGCAAACACAATGCAAAAAGTCTTCCTCATGACACATTATAAGCAGACAGTCTAAAGACAAATTAAAGGGAGAATCATAAAAATACCAGGAGAAAGGTGTCTAGTCAGCTATAAAGTGTATATCATTGGATTAGCAGCAGATTTATCAGCAGAAAAGTTGCAGAACAGAAGAGAATGGAATGATATATCCAAGGTACTAAAAGAAAAAGTATCACCCAAGAACACTATATCCAACAAAATTATCCTTCATAAATGAAACAGAAATGAAGTTATTTCTAGGCAGACAAGTGCTGAGGAAATTTGTTACCACTAGATTGGCCCTAAAAGAAATGTTTACTGGAGTCCTAAACCTGGAGGCAGTAGAACAATATTTACCAACATGAACATATGGAAGTATAAAACTCACTGGTAAAGCAAACATGAAAATGAGGAAGAGAAAAGACTCAAATACTGACACTACATAAAGCTATGCTCATGGATCAGAAGAATCATTATTGTTAACATGATCATATCACCCAAAACAATCTACAGATTCAACCACAATATCAATGTAATTCCTCAGAGAGTTAGAAAAAATAAGTTTAAAATTCATATGGTACCTAAAAAGAACCTGAATAGTCAAACATCCTGAAAAAAAAAGAACAAAGCTGCAGGTGTCACATTGCTTGACTTCAAAATATATCATAAGACTATAGTAACCAAAATAGCATTGTACTGGTATAAAAATAGACACATCAACCACTGAAACCAAAAGAAAATAAAGTCATATATTTACAGTGAACTGATCTTTAATAAAGCTGACAAGGACTTATACTGTGGGAAGGATACCCTCTTCAATACATGGTGCTGAGAAAATTGATAGCCACATGCTGCAGAATGAAACCAGACCTCAATCTTCACCACATACAAAAATCAACTCATATTGGGTTAAAGACTTAAACATAAGACCAAAAACTACAAAAATACTAGAACTAAATCTAGGAAAAACTCATGAACATTGCCTTAGGCAAAAAATAATGTATGATTAAGACCTCAAAAGTACAGGCAACAAAGCAAAAACAGTCATATGGGACTTAATTAATCTTAAAAGCTTCTACATAGAAAATAAATAATCAGCAGAGTGAAGAGACAATCTGTTGAATGGGAGAAAAATATTTTTAAACTACACATCTGACATGGGGCTAATATTCACAATATACAAGGAAATCAAACCACAAGAAGACACAAATAATCTTATTAAAAAGTGGGCAAAAGACATGAACAGATATTTTATAATAACATATAGATGGTCACCAGATATATGACAAAAAATGTTCAATATTACTTATCATTAGGGAAATGCAAATCAAAACCACAGTGAGATCTTACCTCAGTCAGAATGGCCATTATGAAAAAGACAAAATAAATAAATAAATAAATAACATATTGGTGAGTATGCAAAGGAAAGGGAATTGTTATACATTGTTGATGGGGATGTAAACCAGGACAGCCACTATGTAAAACAGTATGAGAATTTCTTAACAAACTGAAAATAAGATTACCATTCAATCCAGCAATCCCACTACTGGACATCTACTCAAAGGGGGAAACAAAAAATCAATATGTCAAAGGTATACTTGCTTTCTCATGTTTATTACTACATTACTCACAATAGCAAAAATATGGAATCAACCTAAGTGTTCAAAAATAGATGAATGGATAAAGAAAATTTGGGCTATATACACAATGGAATACTATTCAGCCATAAAAACAATCAAATCATATTATTTGCAGCAATATGGATGGAACTGGAGGTCATTATCTTAAGTGAAACAGGCCAGGCACAAAAAGAAAAATACCACATCTTCTCACTTATATGTGAGAACTAAATATTTTGAACACATGGAAGTAGAAACTAGAAAAATAGATAACAGAGATTGGAGGAATGAGTGGAGGGGTAGTGGGGAAGATTAAGAAAAGTGGGCCAACGTTTACACACATACAGTAAGACAGAATGAATACATTCAATGTTTGATAGCAGAGTAAGAAAACTATACTTTTAAAAAGGACTTGGGTGATAGACTCTTTAAATACCCAGAGTTGGTCACTGAGCACTATATACATGTATTCCATAAACTTGCACATTAAAAAATATATATTCACAACATATTACATTGTACCATGCAGCACAACCTGTGTTGGTTTCCATACTTTATTGTGTATTTAGTTAAGTTCAACCCAGATACCAGAGGACCATCAAAGAAAGCTCTGAAGATGGCAAATAAAAGAGGAAATATGAAAAACCAGCTCGATGGCTTCCATTTTCTTTCTCTATCACATAACTACTATTTAAGACATTATTAAAAATTAACAAAGAAATCACATCACTATGATTGTGCTTAACACATTCTTTGGCAGATACCATTGGGACACTATCCAAGTGCCTGCCCACTTCTTCTCCAAAGCTAATTTCAGTTATTCTTATAGGAATGTTCATGAGATCTAGTTCTGGACAATAAAATGCAGAAATGTCTTTTTGGGCCTTAAATGGTAATTTTTAAAATAAAAAGACTCGAGTGTTGTGACCCTTCAGCCAACTCCTACTCTTCCTGCATGGAATATAAATGCCATTATAATGGATAGAGATGCCACAGCCATTTTTGTGACCCTGAATTGATGCATGAGAGAAAGATTAAGAGATACACAGATGGTGGCTCTACTATTTCTGAGCTTGTGAGTCAATGCCGCCAATACCCTGTTTTCCAGGTTCCTAATTATATGTGGAAAGTAAGCCCCCCTTAAGTCAATACCGATTAGTCCTCTACAAATGCCTACAGCATTTGTAAACCTTTGAATTACATTTTATGACAAGCAAAAAGAGATAGTCAAGATATACTATAGCAGAGTCCCCATGTTAAGTCTATTAATCTAGTTATTCTCAGGAATCAGTCATCATTATACAATGTGTATCACTATGAAATTTCTCACCACTTTTACTACCTGAACATATGGACATTAATTAATTAATGGATTTATTTATATGTTTTTACTGTATGCGAAGAAACAAAAGATGTTTTTGATATCAAGGTATATGCTCTCAATGAATGAATAAAAGAAATGTGGTAAAAGACAGAATGATTTTGAAAAAGTTACCCATATATCAAAAGCTAAAAGCATCAATATCAAATAGTCAGTAAAATTTAGGTACGCTATAAGATACAATTAACTCCAAAGTATCACAGGTTCTCCTGTAAGCCTAATTGTGCACTCTTTCCATGACTTTCTTGTATTCACAGTAGAGATTAGAAAATCGTTAGCTCAGTCATTAATTGGTAAAGATTTCTTTCCACCAGTGAATTTTTATTGAATATTAACACATGATTAACCCCACCTCACATATCAAGAGAAATTATGTGAAACCATGTGAAACACTGGAAATATTCTGTGCCTATTGAAAACTACTAAATAATCCCAGATCAGGGATCCAATGCCTTTGTTCAAATATTAAAATTATGTCTTTCCATTTCATGATAGAAACATGAGAGATGCAATTAAAGGGTTTATCAGCCTCAGTCCAGGAATAAGTCAGTAGAAACTGACTTGATCCTTGATTTCTTTCTCTAAGTCACTGGAATAGCTAAGAATTTAAGTTATATATATTATGTATAGTTGATTGACACCATAAAGTTTTCATCTAGATTTGAAAACTAAATCTGAATGTATTTAAACTTTTTTATTGCATTTAGTTGTGAGACTTGAATTCTAATAGAGGGAAGCTAGAATATGTGATATGGCAAGATCATATCAAACACATTACTTCTGAAATTAGTTTGAATCAATATTACAAAAAAAGCAGTAAAGCCAATTTTGGCATTAATTCTGTTGTGAAATAAAATCAAAACCATCAAAATGAAAGCTTATTTCATCAAAAGCATAAACTTCATTCTATACGAGATTAATACAGGAGAAATAGCTAAAAAGACAGATAAAGCCAGACGAAGGAGCTAAAGGCGAGAGGAAACTAGTGATAGAAACAGAATGTAGGCCAGCAGGTAGCCCAGCCACTGCTGTGAAAATGTGAATAAGCACATTCAGTAACCAACCTCCAGTCATAGACGCCTGCTGAACAGGATGCTTTCTTTTCATTAATATATGAAAAAATGGAATGTTTACTTGCCCCATGTCAGAGAAATAAAGGATGAGTACCTTGTCAAAGAAGTTATTTATTTTGCTTTAAAGAGAGTAGGATTGGATCATGGTGGAGAGGAAAGGGGTAAGGGAGGCACTCTCTTTCTCAGTCTTACTTGACCTGCTTCTCAAATAGCCATTAGTTAACTAGGGAAATAAGATGCAAGAACTTATTATATCTGGAATCAGTGCCCTTACTAAAGGTCATAATGATAAAAACAGTGAGATAAGGAAAGATGATGTTGGTATTAATAACAGGAATAGAGAATAACCAATCCCTTTTTCTGTTGTTGTTGCTTGTGGAAAGTTGTTACTTCTACATCATCCTTGGTAGCCAGAACAAAAATATGGTCTCCCCATGATGTCCCTTCTGTGGATTCACATCTTCAAGGACATTTGCTCAAAAGATTCCATTCCTCCTTCTCCTCAGTTACAGTGGCTGTATATTGAAGCTTTACTTAAAAATCAGAGCTTTCAAATGACATTCAAGATTAGTTTTCAGGGGGACTGCAATCAGAAGATGAGGTACAAGGAATTGGGGTCATTTCTCCTGTGCTTTTTGTTGCAATCCAAGAGCATCGAATGAAGAGACAAGTCACAGGCTAAAGAAGTATTGTCAGGCCGACCAGAGTCCCCTCAAGGAGACATGTCTTTAAGATCCAGCATGATATGATCACTGAAGACTTTATTCAGTTTTATTTTTCTCTCCATCATTAGTCCCCAGAATTCTAGATGACCAAACCTTTTGCTTTTATCAGAAATCTACTTGATTTCTTCCTCTTTGGCACTTACTGGTCCCTGAGTAATCCCTCCTCTCAGTTTCCACCCTGCCACATAGAATGTGCAGTCCTGTGGTAAGACCAACAGTTTTTCCTCTCAGAAAACTTTCAATCCAGATCAACTTCAGTGCACCCTTCTATCTGCCTCTCTAGTATCTTGGACAGGCAATGGAGCAATTTTACAGGTTGGTTTACTAGCCTATTTTTCAAAAGATTATAAACAACTTGAAGAAAAAATCTTTCTCTTGTTCATTTTTTTCATCCTGAACAGTAATCACATAATAGGTGCTCCAAAACATCTATTTTTTAGGTGAACTAGGAGTTGTTTTTTTTGTTTTTTTATGCTATACTTGATACCAGCTTCTTTTTTGCAGATAAAGAAAAAAAATGCGTGTTGATTAAATCCAATTGGAAAAGTCCATTCTTTAGCCTTGACATTAACTTGGTAAGTCCTCCACCTGTGTTAAGATTATAGAAATAGATTTTGATAATAGTTCAGTATAATTTTCCAGATGATGGCTTATCAGGGCAGACTCTGACTTATATATTTGTCTCTTTGTATTTAAGTCCTCAGTTAAAGAGCCGTAGGCTGGACTCAGGAATGCAACAAAAATCCAGTTTATATGGAAGAAGAAGAAAGCTGAGAGCAGCCAAATGAAGCAACAGAGTGAGGTCCAGTCGCCAGAGGGTTGGCCCTGTTACTTCTCAGAAGTGTTATAAATGCCATTGGCCGTTTTCCTGCAATACTGAGTTTAGAGTAGTGGGTATGACTCCCCAGAGAGGGCAACCTGGAAGTGGGCTTTCCTCCGTCTGGGTCATTAAAATCACTCTCTTAGACACTGACCTTCTAAGGGAACCTGAGGAAGCTTTTTATCCTTCTGATCATTACTTCTGTGACCAGGAAGTCTGGTAAGAGCCTGTTGAATTTTGCCTCCACTAATGTTTTCCTGTTGTGAAAAAAATAAAGATACAAAGTTTTAATCATGCTTCCATTTACATCATATAAGATCCTCATTGGGGTGCAATTTTCTCTTTCTTTTCTCATTTGAATCAATAATTAGCCCAGGAGAATAAAAATTACCATTGAATCAAATACATTAAGTTGGAAAACTACTGTTAAGCCAATGCTTGAGAAACCGATTTTTAGAAAAGCTGAGTATTTTCTGAACACAAATCTTCATTATCATTGTTGAGACTAATTCAGTAACTCCACGGAACGGACATAGATGTTCCATAGGAAGAAGTTAGTGAGAAGTGGTCACTCTGGTGACATCTGACTGCAGGCCCCAGAATTCTAGTCCCCAAACAGAGACTAACAGAGATGAGTCTGCAGCAGATCCCAGAATCTGTTATGACTTTTCCTGGCTAATCCTGCTCAGGTAGAGGTGTAGATAAAGGAGCACTTCTCCCTAGTGGCAGGGCTATCCGACCCAAATATGTTGCTAACTGACACTCTGCATCACTCCTTCTTCTACCTTCAACATAAGAAGAATGACCCTTGTTGTTATATGAAGTGATGATCTAAGAAATATTGATCTGACCTTAAGTTACTGCCATGGAGTTGAAGTGGAGGGAGGAGCTTTCAATAAATAGCAAGTGTGGTACCCCCAAGTCCATTACCCAAGTTATTCATTAGTTAACGTCTTAAAAAATCTGCATTGTGATTTTACAGATTCCTTTCCTCCTGTGTGTCAGCAGAGCAGCGTGCATGTGGGACAGATGGTCTCCCTGTACACACCCCACTACTTAGTGCCATGCCAAGCTTATGCTTCCTTCACTTTCTTCATGAAAACAGGCATGCTGAAAATATGTTTGCGGATGGCACAGAAATGCTGTGCACATTTTAGCCGTCATGTCAAAGCAGGAAATATTCAGAGCCATAACAAGTAAAAACAAAAACCACTGAAAAGTATTTTTTCCTCCACCAAGCAGTAGTCATTTCCATGCCCAAACATGGCAAGTCACAAATGCATTGTGTTAAGCGCTATCCAAAGAAAAGAGGGTTGAGTGTCACGGGCATCAAGACGGAAAATGTTGGAATAGAACCAGGCATCTCATGCTGTAACAAAGGGCTGTCAATTCTTGTCAATTTCAGAAGGAAAGTTCTCTGCTTGCATGGTGAGGGAAGCAGAAAAGGAAAATAACGCAAGTTGGCTTATTAAATGTCACCTAGTTTTCCACTTCAGTCTGCCCAGAAAATTGTAATTTGCCTCCTTTTTGCTCTAATATTTTAAATCATGCAAAGTACAATCCCGTTAGTCAGTTTAGGTCTATGGATTGAGGAAATATTATAATGAACAAGGCAGATATTAAAAATAATAATAGCTGCTGAATCCTCAAGCTGCTAGGTTGCTCAACCACATCCCCCCTAAGTTCATTTGTAGACTACCTCCATGGATTTTGGATTATTTTGACATTCACAAAAAAAAGTCAGGCATCTATATTCTCAAATTCCCACACAGTAAATGGTTACTCACAGGAATTGTTATATAAGACTCTATCAGCAAAGTGCACAAGGCAAGTTCCTTTTACAGGTCATTTAAACCCATGGGTAACAACCTATCATAATATCTAGTGCTGGAAGAAACTTTAGAAATCAACTGAGCCACTTCTTTCCAAATATGAGAAGGTCTTCCACAGAATTAGAACAGCAGTCTGTCCACCTATCACATGATGCATAACACTTCAAGAGGCAGCCGACTCCCTGTACTTGACAAGTACATGTTAGTACATTAGTTCAAGAAGTGGCCACTCATCCTCTTCCAGGGCCCAAATTCTTTTTGAGCACAGAAAATAAAAAGAAATAATTTAGAGGTTCCTGCTCTCAAGAAGCTCACAGCCTAGTTGAGGCATTAAACAAATAATTTCAACATAAGAGAAGAGGAAGTCCTACTGTGGTAGGTTTTCAGCATACCCTTTACCTTTTCTTATTGTTTGGCCCACAGTTGTAATCACGTGCTTATTAGCATAATCATCAGTTTAATTACTGTCTCCTCTGCCAAAACTTAAGCTTGATGAATGGAGGCATTGATATTTTTCTGTTCAGCAATTATCTTCAGAGCCCAGAGAGTGTCTAAAATACATAATAAATAGATATTTGTAAAATAAATGTGAATGAATGATTAACTCCAGAAGGGCACTATTGCCAAAAGAAGCACACCTAGGGTAAGGATGTTCTAAGCTGACACAATGCATATGACAAAGCTGTAAAGGAGAGGACAGGGCAGGTTAAAGAGCCATAAGTGTTTTAACCTGGAAGGAACTTAGAGAAAGTCATGAGGAGGCCAATGGGGAAGGCTGTATAAGAAAAAGCCCAGGTCATGAATGGAGACAGATTGGCAGATTACAAGCAGGAGAGTAAGGTGACCATTCACGTTTTAGAGGGACTAGTCTGGCAAGACATGAGGGTGAGCTAGAGACTGCTGTGGTGCACCAAAGAGAAGGAAGTGATGCGACCCAGGAGCAGATGTGTGTGGCGTGAAAGCATGATCACATGAGGGAAGATGCAAGGGTCATCACCACCTCCCAGATTTTGGGTTAATGTGACTGGTAGAACCCAACTGTGATATAAAATACTGCAGTAAAAGGAGCTTTTTTCCCCTCTTTCTTGGGGAGTATATCATGTTGAATTTCACTCTGGACATTGAGTTGGATGACAATCATACAATTCTGGATTTCATAGAGAGATTTCAGCTACAGATGAAATTTGAGAGTGGTCAATGCAGAGATAATCATTAAAACCCAACCAGGAAGGCTTGCCTAATCAAAGCAGGGGTCAAGGAGAAGAAAAGAGTGCGGAAGACTGCAGGGCAACAAGGAGACAGTTACTAAGGATCTAAGAAGGAGCAGTTCGAGAACTATAGAAAGCCAGAAGAGAGGACCCTTGTGAAAACTGTGAAAGGAATGGATTCAGAAGTCAAAGTGCATGAGAGTACGCAGTTAACCATGCCAATAAGGCTGAGTGGGAAAAATCTTTATCATTAATTTAGGATTTAGGTCAGAGGTGGCCTTGACAAGAGCCATTGAGAGGAGTCAAAGAGGTAGAAGCCGGAAAGCTGTGATTTGTGTTAGGGCCAGCTCTACCTATGTAGCGCTTCCGTTTGTTATTCTGAATCAAGTTTTCCCATCACATAGATGGTTAAGAGTCTGGGGAAGAAAGAAGTTCAAATTTTATGAGTTTCAATGAAGAACTATAGTAAATATTTTATTTTATTTCAACAAATATTTATCAACCATCTGCTATGTGTCAAACTCTATGCTAGGTGTTATAGATACAATGATGATTACTCGTGATCCCTGCCCCTAAGGGGCTCAAAAATATATTTAGGGAGACAAATAAATGCACATTTTAATATGGCAAGGGCCATGGTAAAGGTATGTATAGATGTTACTGTAACATAAGAGATAAAACAGCTGGTTTTGCTTAAGCTAGTTGGAAATGGAGGTTGCAAAGAAAAAGTGCACTTTGATGAGACCTTGAAGAATTATATGATTAATGGGCATATCTTTATTTAGCATAGGGAGTGTGCTTTGGAAACCCAATGATCTTCTGAATGATTGAGCAATTTAACCTGTGTTTCTAGCACGGTCCCCATCAGAACCGCAAACTAAGCATCATACACTAAACCAGCTGCAAAATTTTCTTTAAATTCCTGCAGGTCTTGACAGGCTTCAAATCACAGTTTTGTTCACATGTTGTTCATACAAAAGCAGGTCAACCCACCCAGGCTGCAGTGATGTATGTGATGCCCTTTACAGGTAAAAGTACTTCCCAACCTTTGCTAGTCTTTGTTTTCTAATTCATTGGCTTTTACCTTATATGTGCCGCTAAATACATAAAATTTCATGGTATACATTTTTGGCAAGTGTTCAGCACCTCCAGTAGCCTCACTTGTACTCATTCTGTCAGCTGTGAAGGAGCAAAGGTATTTGCCAAAAGATAAACTAATGGAAGAAAGAGAGACCCAGAAGGAGTAAAGCAAAATTAAAAACAAAACAACGTGCAACACCCTTGGTGTTGAAGCACCCCTTGAAACTTTCTGAGTGCTTGCTGGCTGAGAGCCTCGGTTGACCATCAGCCCACAGAACTGGCTAACCCATTATATACAGTAAGACATATATTATACATGTATAATATATTTCCAAGACAAAGAGCACTATTACAAACATGTGTTATCAAGGGAAGCATTAAGGGCAAAATGCAGAAAAGAGAAAAAAAGTACATTCCAGCATAAATAAGCATTTGGAGTCATGAAAGCACACGTGTAAATGTATGTGCCATGGGGGATGAGAGATAAGACTAGAAAGGTTACATTCTGCATAGAATGTGAACACCACCTTGTGCAGGACAAAGGAGTGTGGGCCATATCCCACAGCAAGAAGCAGCCTTCAAATGTTGAGTAGAAAAGTAGCACAATCACTAAAGCTGATGGAAACATACCAGAGAAACTGAAGGCAGAGAGACCAGTCTAGAGGCCGTTATCATGATCCACATGAGAGCCCTGTGATCCAGAACGAAGCCAATGATGGCAGGAATGAAAAAGGCTGGGTGAGCATCCCTGGGTGCCCAGAGAATAAAAGCATTCCTCCAAGGTATTTACAGGTCTTACCAATAGTGGTACAGGAGGGAGGTCTCTTCACCAACAAAAACACAAAAAGGCTAGTGAGTATCAGCTTTGGTTGTGAATCCAGCCAAAAGAACTCCAACACTAGATTACAAGAGTCCGAATCAAGTAAGGCATTGCTTTCCTCTCCTCCCTCCCATCCAAAGTAGGCTTCCGCTCTGGAGAAGCCAGAGGCAACCTAGAGGGACTGGGTGGACAAAGGAAGCCTCTAGTTGAACAAGAGATGAGAAACCTAGCATGCCTCTCTCACTGGCTGCAGAAAACTGACTGGAAGTAATCTTAACTAGGGGAAGAAAGATGCTTTAACATGACATAAAGTTGGAATTTTATTATTGTAGTAAACTGGATATACCAATCAATAAAGTAATACTATTGTGTGACTAGAAGTAATGGGGAAATTTTTTGTCTGTGACCAGGAAAGTCATGAAAGTTGCTTTGGATTTCATGATAAAGAGAAAAGAGCTCTCCAGGGTAGGTTTGAATGTGCAGGGGCAGAAAGATAAAGTCGTTTTAGGAATAATTCCCTTAGGACTCTCTTGTTCATATAAAACAAGCATCACCATGCATAAGAAACAAATTATTAATAATATAGTTCCAGGTCCTGAGTTGTCTTCCTCTTCCCAATTCTGTCTCCACTAGATACAATCATTTTCTTGAATTTGGTGTTTACCATTCAAGTGCATTTCTTTTTGTTTTACTCTATATGGGTTAATTAAGAATATTCACAGCAATGCTTTGCAAAATTTTGAAATTTATATCAGTGATATCATACTCTACATATTCTTAAACTACCAGCTTTTTCAAAAAAATTTAACTGTTGATTCTGCAACAGGAACTGGTTCATTTTTTTTTCCCCAGTCTAAGCTATTCCACTATGTGAATATGGTACATTGTGCCCATTATTTTAATAAACACTTAAGTTTCTTCAGTTTTATTGCTATTATTAATAGTGTTACTCTGTATATTCATATTTTATGTTTGAGAATTTCATAGGATATATACTTAAGAGTGGAATTTTTAGCTTTGTTTTCTTCCATCCATATTATACAGAATTTGATTAATCGCATTTTTTATTAATAACACATTATCATCATTAGTTCATATGTGGTTTCTTTTGTTTGGTTAGTTTTATAATACTCTAACAAGTACCTTCAAAGCCAGTGCTAAACACAAAAGCTACTTTCTTTTTTCTTTTTTTTTTTTTTTTTGAGTTGGAGTCTCACTCTGTAGCCCAGACTGGAGTGCAGTGGCCGCTCTCGGCCACCGCAGCCTCAACCTGCTGTGCTCCGGCGATCTTTCCGCCTCAGCCTTCCAAGTGGCTGGAACTACAGGCGCGCGCTACCATGCCCGGCTAATTTCTGATTTATTGTAGAGATGAGGTCTCGCTAAGTTGCCCAGGCGGGTCTTGAACCGGCGGGCTCAGGCAATCCACTCACCTCATGCCTCCCAATTACTATACCTACATATATATAACATAAGCCCCTCATCTCAAATCTCGACTCTCCTGACCCAGAAGTAATCATTACTCTGAATGTTCAGGCATAGGATTAACATGGCCAAGAGCTAGAGTGAGTTTCTCCTACAGAGTAAACTGAGATAGAATTTCCTCAGCACCCAGAGTAAAGCAGGGCCAGCAGTACAACCCATGAGTCTCCAAAGGAGATATCAAAACCATTTAGTGCAAAGAAGAAAAAATTCCGTCGACCTGGGCTGGAACTGGCCGGACTCTCACCTGCACCACCACAGTCCACTGGCAACCTCTGGGTGCAGTGTGGAAAGTGAGCGATGGGAATTTGAGAGTTCTGTGCTTCTGCCATGAACTTGCAGAGCTCTCTGGGCCTCACGGGACCCCAGCCCCTCACGGGAAACTGCCTTGCCCACAGCTGTGCTCTACCTTGGAGTGGTGCAGGAAAACAGCCTTGAGCAGTGCCAGCCCCATCTCTCAGGAACTCAACACTAGCAAGCGGTGCAGCTGCTTTCCAGCTGGCCTAGGAGAAGATGGGGCCCAAGGACAAACCTTGCAGCTACAGACAGGTCCTAGCTAGGCAGGTTGCCTGAGAATACCTGAGACCCTGAAGCTGGCTGCACTTTGATATGCAGAAGGCAAATTTCAGCATTTTATATATTGAAAATTTTCCTTCTGAAGGTCGAAGTGGGCAACTTTAATCAATCCAATATTTTCTTTGCTTTACTGCTATGTCTGTCCTACAGAAGCCTACCCTTTGCATTTCCCTGCTGGAGAGCTTGAACCACTTCTGGTTTGAAGCAGTTCAATTCATGAATGACTGTTTGTTGAAATAAAAAATTAAATGTTAAAAAAATGTTTAAAATGTTATAAAAAAAAAAAGAAGGCAAATTGCCTGAGATCAAAACAGGAGCAAGGTGGAACTTGTTGTCATAGCAGCCTCTCACTCATGTCAACTCTCCTGTGAAAACTCTTCTGTGCTGCTCTCCACAACAGCGTGACCCCAGTGGCCTGGGACACCCTCCTAATCTCCATTGGGGTAGCCAAGTGTGCACACTTGCAGGGTGCTGCAACTCCTCTCCCTTGGACCTCCCCAGAAGGCTCAAAATGGAGACCTTAGTACATCCCTAGAGCCTGCCCTCTGCTAGGTTTGCAGGGCACTTCCTCAGAGCAACCCTTGCCGAAAAGAAAGCCTACAGCCACCATCACAATGCACTTTCTCCCACAATGTCACCTCCTGGACTGAGATCAGCACTACAGCTCACCACTTTGGATGTAACACCTCAGCTTTGGGGAGGGCCTGGTTCCAAAATCCAGCTAACACCACTTTTCAAGCCACTTCAGTCACTCAAGATGCTATGAGCCAGTGCAGGTACCCAGTACAGGGTTGTTGTGGCAGGCAATTGAAAAACTCACCACACCAAGGCTATATAAGCAAGGGAACTCTACATTAACCTCCTGCCAGCGTCAAATAAGAAGAAATAGTCTACTCAAATGAGAAGGAATCAGAAGAATAATTCTGACAATATGAAAAAAACAGAGTTATTCAACACCCCCCCTCCAAAAAAAACCATGCCAACTCCAGAAACAAACCATAACCAAATGGAAATTTCAGACATAGAATTCAAAAATTTGATTATAAAATTGATCAATGAATTTGAGGAGAACATTGAAAACCAAATTAAAAATTTTTTAAAGAAGCTATTTAGAATACAAATGAAAAATTCTTCAAAAAGATAGACACACACACACACACACACACACACACACACCACACAAGCTAAAATTTTAGGGAAAATATTATTTAGAAAGTATAAAATGTGGTGGAGATATGTGCCGAATCATCTCGGAGAGAGCCGCGTATATTTGTGTCTTCCTTTTTCGCCCTGTGAAATGCAGGTCTGGGGAGTTCATAGGGAGGAGGCAGGGACACCCAGAAGCCAGGCCATGGGACCAAGACTGCAAACTGCTGAATAGACAGACTGTAAAGCAGAGGGAAAAGT
>NW_007006084.1:0-706 GCF_000164805.1 Carlito syrichta
GCACTGACATATAAAATCAGTAACCCGTCTGGTTTTGCGTATGGGTCTAAGCAAAGCCTGACAAGTATTATTAGTATTTTCAAAAGCCAATTGTTTGATAAGAATTTCTGCTGCTTCTTCATTAGTAATTACCCGATTAATAGCCGTAGTGAGTCTGGAAACAAAGTCCTCATAACTTTCCTTGCCCTTTTGTTTTACATCAGATAAAGAAGTCTGAGCAGTGTCTGCCAGTAATTTTTTCCACACGGTTACAGCACAATGATTTATCTGAAGCAAAACACCTTTGGGAAGAGAACTTTGATTAGCCATTTTGGTATACATACCAGTCCCAGAGAGGGATATCATGAGAAACAATGAATGACCCAGCAGGTCGATTTAAATTCTGGTCCATTTGAATTCTAACTTGACCCTCATACTCGGTTTTCCACAGCAAATTAGTACCTCAGGACAAACAGCTGTGAGGTAATTGCTGCCAATCTGCGAGAGTCATCCATCAAAAAGGAAATTAATCTAAAATAGTAATTGTATAAGGTGTAAGAGGGCCATACTTTGAGCTTGCCTCCCATAACTCTCTTACCAATTTATAATGCAAGGTTTCCCAGTGAGCTTGATCCACTCCTTCAGCACCGGGATAAAATTGTATAGGGAACAAGCTGTGAAACTAAATCTCCTTTTTTCTGCTTCTGCTTGTACTGCCTGCATAAAA
>NW_007006086.1:0-587 GCF_000164805.1 Carlito syrichta
ATAGGTTGCTAGCTATTAAAGTCAGCTGGGTATCCACGTGACTAGCTAAGGACGTCAGCTAGTTAGGTAAGCTGGCTAGCCAGCTGGTTAACTAGTTAAATCAGGTAGTTGAGTCAGCTGTCTAGCCAGTTGGTTAGCTGCTTAAGTCAGCTAGTTAATTCAAGTGGTTAGCCAACTGGCTAGCTAGGTAGCTACATAGTTAATACAGCTGTCTAGCCAGCTGGCTAGCTTGTTAAGTCAGCTAGTTATGTCAGTTGGCTACCCACCTTGTGAGGTAGTTAGTTAGCTAATTAAGTCATCTGACTAGACGGCTGGCTAGCTTGATAAGTCAGCGTCTTAAGTGACCTGGCTAACCGGCTCGCTAGCTAGGTGGCTAGCTAGTTAAGCCAGCTTTCTAGACATATGGACATCTACTTAAGTCAGCTAGTTAAGTTTGCTGGTTAGCCAGCTGTCTAGCTAGGTCGCTGACAAGTTAAGCCTGCTGGTTAACAGGATGGTCAGGTAGGTTACTATCTATTTCACCTGGCTGGCTATCCGGCTGGTGACCAGGGGGCAGACTGTTAAGCCAGCTGTCTATCCGACTGTCC
>NW_007006087.1:0-3452 GCF_000164805.1 Carlito syrichta
TCGGGGCACATTTCTCACCTCAGAGAGGAGAGCCAGCAGGAACCTGGCCAGGGATCCTCGGAATATTCCACACCAAGCGGGGGAAGCCATTGGAGAGGTTTGGGACAGAAACGTGCTGAGCTTTGGGGATCCTCACATGTGAGGGGCTGGGGGGAATGACTGAGCAGAAGGTTTGCAGGAAAATTCATTTCTTCCTTTCTTTCTCGCTCTCTCTCTCTCTCTCTCTCTTTTGTTTCCACACTAGGTAGCGCAGGCTGCACTCACACATCCCAACTTGGGCCTTCCTCTTGTCCTCAGTCTCCCAACTACTGCAATCAGAGGCTTTCCATTTGATCAACACCCTGGTCTTTCTGCTTGATCTTGAACTCTGAGCCTGAGGTGATCCTCCCACCAAGGCCTGCCTTCACCCAAGCATTTCTGGGCTTTGCTTGGTGTAGAGTTGTGGGATTGCTATGGTGTCCAGCCTGCTCTCAGCACTTGGGCTCCAGCCATCTTACTATCTCTGCCTCCCTGATGCACAGGAGACAGGTGTGAGGTGCCTGGCCGGCCACCACCAGATGTTTTGAGCATCACACCCTCCTTTTCCCTGAGGCTATCCCTGGGAGGAGCGATCTGGTCCACCCTGGGGAATGAGACGTGTGGAGGGGTGGATGCCTCAGTGGAGACAAAACCCTGCACCAGGTGCCTCCACTGAGATGGGCTCAGTGGGTGACCCCAGCTGTCCTCTCTGGGGTCCCCGGTCATCTGATTGGAGTGGGACTCACAGTGGGGCCCAGAGGGATGTGTAGGATGGGCATGCAGGCTTATGCCTGTCACCCCTGTGCTTGGGATGCCAGGGCGAGAGGATGGCCTGAACCACGTGGTTCTAGACCAGACGAGAACACTGGGCGAGACCTCGTCTTGACCATCAGAAATAAATCCAAACATTAGCTGGATGCGGTGGTGCAGGTCTGTGGTTCAAGCCAATTGGGGGGCTGAGATGGAAGGATCACCTGAGCTAGGAAGGTGGAGTCTGTGGTGGTTGTTAATGTGTCCCTGCACTCCCACCTGGATGAAAGACTGAGATTCTGACTCTAAATAATAATCAACACCACCACAACCACCACCACTACCACCCCTGCCACACAGCGTGAGGAATCACCCTCAGGGATGGGAGAGAAAAAAGCACTTTCTGGCCTGTCATTCAGAAAGTGGCCACTGGGCACGTCCATCCCATGCTTTTGGCCACGTACCCCAGAAGGACTGCCTCCATCCTCCACACTCTTGCCCAATGGCAAAGACACGAGTGAACTCATGGAAGAGACAGCCCTGAGCTTTGCCAGTCATCGGGCACAGAGCTATCAAGTTGGTCCACCAACGATACAGCCAGCCCATGTTCCTGTTTGTTTTGTTTTGATCATTGTTGTACATGCAATGAAATACTGTCTGTCTTTCCTCAAATTTGTGACAATGCATCCACTAATAGAATCTTTAAAGCATGTAATTTTTCACAAAGTGTCTTCTGTAACTATTAACCCTAACCATCTAAACTTTTAACAACTTAATGCCTAAGTTATGTTTTCCTAAATTTTTTTAAAAATACAATTACAAAGTCTTTTCTACGATTTCAACCTTTCTATATTAATCACCTATTCGAAAATGCAAAAAGTTTGGGTATACTGCAAATTATAGGGCCATCCATCTGTTTTCTTGCATAAATGGCCACACCTAGAATTAAAACACTCATAATCATCACAACAACCTTTTGCGTTATGCTAAAAATACCTATATAACACTTCACAATTAGCAAAATGAAAACAACATCCTAAAACTCTCTAATTAGCAACCAACTTAAAAAACTAAAACTAATAAGCCTATTATGATGCCAAACATGATGTTTATAATTTGCATCTATAGTCCCCTGAGAGGGATAAAGAGAGCACTGATGCACATTCAATCCAAGGTTCCCAGGGGTAGGAGAGTGCCACCCGCAGTTTTTAACCATTGTTGTGGGTTTAAACACTAAAAGGGTGGGAACAGAGATACTCAAGTGGAGCGTCATATCTTGGCAGAAAAATTTCCATTTCACTAATTGCTTGTTTCTACTAATAGATACTTTTAATGGACTGCTATTTTTTTGCATCCCCCAACTCGTCAGATACCAATGGCGAACATGACAAGATGAGTAGAAGAAGTAGGGCCAATAGGGACCTAGAGTAGCCCTGCCACGTGGGGTCTTCAGCCTTACAGACCCTGTCAACCTGAGGGTCTCTGAGTCTGCCTCCTGACACCAGGTCATTGGAATGGAGTGGACCTTGCGATGGGGTCCTGAGAGGGGTTTGGAGTTCAGGTGCTGGGGTCTTGCCTGTCATCCTGGCGATCTGTGAGGCTGAGGCAATATGATGGTCTGAGTTCCCAGGTTCAAGACCAGCCCAGGCACCCTGGCGAGACCTTCTCTCTACAAGAATCCAAAAAATGATCCAAGCAGGGTGGCACACACCTGTCGTACTGGCCAGTAGGGAGGCCATGGTGGGAGGATCACTGGATCCCAGTTGGTGGAGGCCGTGGAGGGAGAGTGGGTCCCTTAACTCCGACCTGGATGACAGGGTGAAACTCCGAAACAGAATAATAATACCAACCTCCAACACCACCACAACCACATGCTGGACTCATGGTCTCAGCCTGTCCTCCTGGCCTTTTGGAGGGCCAGGCGAGTGGAAGACCTGAGCCTGCATGTTATACACCAACATGAGACAAGGGGAGAGACCTCATCTCAGCCATCAAATATAAATCCAAAGATTAGTCAGCCATAGTGGTGCAGGACTGTGTTTCTAGCCACACGGGGAGTTGATGAGGGTCGATCACCTGAGCCCATCAAGTGCTGCCCATGGTGGCTGTGACTGTGCCCCTGCACTATGGCCTGGGAGACACAGTGGGATTCTGACTCCAAATCATAATAACCACCATCGCCACCACCACCACCCCTGTGATCCAGCATGAGGAGTCACCCTCAAGGATGTGAGAGGAAAAGGCACTTTCTGACCTGTTGTTGCAGGAGGTTTCAAAGGTGGCCACCGGGTATGTCCGTCCCACACCTTAGGCTACATGCCCCAGAAGGCCTGACTCCACTCTCCACACACACCCAGCTTGGCCTCTGACCCCTGGGCTCAGGCAATCTCCCGCTTCAAAATCCCAGGGCACAGGGCTGGCTGCCTTGAGCCAGGGTGGCTGGCCTGAATTTGCACTTTCTGTAGGTGGGGGTGATGCAAAGGAATACACCAGACAGAGGCCACCAAATCCCATGTAGCCAGAACCAAAGGTGCCACCATGAGTGACTTCAGTGCTTGCATTCTAGGGAGCAACGAGGTCTCACCATGTGGCCCAGGCTGGTCTTGAACTCCTGGGCACCAGCAGTCCCCTGACTCAGCATCTCAATGAAACAGCCTGATTTGGCTGCTGATTTACCATCTTTC
>NW_007006088.1:0-754 GCF_000164805.1 Carlito syrichta
CGATCTCTTGTTTTTCTCTTTAGTTCTGTTTTTCAGTGTCAGTGGGAGAGGCTTTCCCTTCTGATGTTTGCTCAGCCCTCTATTCTTCCTTGATCCAGGCTCTGTATTTGTTCTATTTTGAAATAGTACTGTGGGTGGGAAGTTTTGCTGTCTCTTGTAGTTTTGAAAGTTGAATAAGGTAGGGGATGGGGGTGCTAGGATTCAGAAACTACTTGCAAATCACAGTGTTCACTGATTGTGGTATGTGTTCCCTGAGACCCACTCCCCACCACTACTCTAAATGATGATGCAATGGGTACGTGTGCGTACCCCCTGAGTCTGAGATACAGTGACAGCAATGAGCAGCACAGAGAAAAATAGAATGAAATAAGATAGACAAAAATTTTTAAAAGAAAAAAAACAGAACAATGAAAGCAGAAACCAACGCAAAAAACAACTGAACACACACACACACACACACACACACACACACACACACACACACACAAATAAACTGGAATAACAACAGTAAAACAAAACAAACAACAAAATACCAAATGAACTAAACACACACATACACGCCTAACACAAAGTTAATGGAGAAGAGAGACAGAAAGACCAGGGGGAAAAAAAAAAAAAGGAATTCAGATTGAACCCTCACATATTATTGACACACACCCTAAACTAAAAATTAAAAAAAAACAACCCAGAACAAAAGAGCAAAAACAAACCAACAACAACAAAATTTGAAAGATGAACACTGTCATTCACATAC
>NW_007006089.1:0-773 GCF_000164805.1 Carlito syrichta
TGGGGCCTCACAGTGAGGCCCTCTCCCTTCAGATGACCCGGGGCCCCTGAGAGGGCAACTGGAGTCACCTGCCGAGCCCAGCCCAGTGGAGGGCCTTGTGCAGGAGCACATCTCCCCTGGAGCATCCACCCCTCTGCCTGCCTCGAATCCCAGCATGGACCTGCTTTCTCCTCCCAGGGTTCGCCTCAGGGACAGGAAGGGCATGACTCTCAAACCATGGGGGGGCAGTCGGGCAACTAACACCTGTCTTCTTGGCATTCAGGGAGGCTGAGATGGAAAGATGACCGTAGCCCAGGAGCTGAGACCAGGCTGGACACCATAGCAAGTGCCGATCTCAACCCCTAGCCAAACCCAGAAAACCTTCAGTGAGAGCAGGCCTCCACAGGCGGATAGCCTCAGGACCAGAGTTCAAGACCAGGCAGGAACACCAGGATGTTGAGCAAATGGAAGGCCTATGATCTCAGCAGTTTGGGAGGCCCAGGCTGAGAGGGCGTTTTGAGAGCAGGGAGGGTTACCAAGTGATGAAACAAAAGAAAGAGAGTGGTAAAGAAAGAATGAAAGAATGAAAGAAATAGTATCTAAGTCAACAAAGAATTCCTTTCTCCTGCAAACCTTCTCCCTTCAGTCCTTCTCCCCCACCTCCCCATGGGATGAGGGTACCCCAAGTTCAGCACCTTTCAGCCCCAACCCCTACCCAATGACTGCCACTACTTTGGGTGGGGGGAGTTCGCAAGGATACCTGACCGGGTTCCTGCTGGCTCTCATCTCTGAGG
>NW_007006090.1:0-793 GCF_000164805.1 Carlito syrichta
AGGCCCAGCTCCTAATGCCATCACCTTGAAGGTTAGGGCTTTAACACACGAATTTTAGGGTCAGAGCTCAAATATTCAGGCCAAGAAAAGTGTGCACAGAGTCATTGTACCTTAATTTGTACCAATGGTATATTCTTATTCTAATTGTGAGTAGAATCATATTTATGCTGAGTGTTACAGAAAATATTTCAGAAGAACTTTATTTTAATTTTGAATTAATTTCCAATTGATTCTTTTATTTTTCTGTCCCACAGATTTCTCATCAAAGTGGTATTTATCTTTGAGCAAATAACTCAGAGGCTCTTATTTAGCTTAAATTTTACAGTATAGTCCTTCCTTGGTTTAATTTGTAGTTTGCATTTTAACATTATTTTTTCTAAACCCAGGCACATCTACACGTCAATTTAAAGGTGACTGGAGCCGGGTTCGGTGGCTCAGCCTGTAATCCCACGCCTTTGGGAGGCTGAGGTGAGTGGATTGCCTGAGCCCGTGGGTTCGAGACCCGCCTGGGCAGCAAGACCTCATCTCTACAATAAATCAAAAAATCAGCCGGGCTTGGTAGCGCATGCCTGTAGTTCCGGCTACTTGGAAGGCTGAGGCGGAAGGATCGCCGGAGCCCAGCAGGTCGAGGCTGCGGTGGCCGGGAGCGGCCACTGCACTCCAGTCTGGGTGACAGAGTGAGACTCCAACTCAAAAAAAAAAAAAAAGTGACTGCTTAACTGATTGCAAATCCCTCCATGACCACCTCTGGTATATTTATGAAGACAAAGTTCTTAAATTCATTGACAGCAGG
>NW_007006091.1:0-764 GCF_000164805.1 Carlito syrichta
GGTTGGTATTATTATTCCGAGTCAGAGTACTGGTCTTTCACCCAGATCAGAGTGCAGGGTCCTGCTCTCGGCCACTGCAATGTCTGTGCTACGGTTATCCTCCCATCGCAGCCTCCAGAGTGGCCAGAACGACAGATGTCTGCCACCACGGCTGGCCCATTCTGCTTGTTTCTTATAAAAACAAGGTCTCACCAAGGTTCCCGGGCTGGTCTTCTACCTACCATGCTAAAGCCATTCTCTTCCCTTGGCCTCCCAAAGCACTGGGGTGATAGGCGTGAGCCCTCACGCCCGGCTGTCACACTCCTCTCAAGGCCCCACGACCATGCCTGTTCCATTACAATGACCCAGGATCCCAGAGTTGACAGCTGGAGTCGCCTGCATAGCCCGCCACATGGGAGCTTCTGGCAAAAGGATGTGTCTCCACCGGGGTGCCCACCCCTCCGCAGGCCTCATTCCCCAGTGTTGACCCTTTCATTCCACCCAGGGCTCGCCCTGGGGAAAGGGAGTGCATGACTCTCAAACCATCGGGTGTGAGCCAGCTGGGCAACTCAAGCCTCTCTCCTTGACACTCGCAGAGGCTGAGACGGGTAGATGGCCTGAGCCCGGGAGCTTGAGACCAGGATGGACTCCATAGCAAGCCCCCAACTCAATCCCAAGCAAAAGCCAGAAAACCTAGGGTGAGGGCAGGCCTTAGCAGGAGGTTCACCTCCAGCCCAGAGTTCAAGACCAGGCAGACAGATCAGGATATCGACCAAATGGAAAGC
>NW_007006092.1:0-725 GCF_000164805.1 Carlito syrichta
CCAGTTAGCTAGCTGACATAAATAGCTGACTTATATAGCTAACTTCCTAGCTAGCCAGCTGATTTAACTAGCTGAAATAATTAGCTCACTAGATGGATAGCTATCTGACATGACTAGCTTTTTAACTAGATAACCAGTTGGATAGCAAACTGACTTAATGAGCTGTCTTAACTAGCTAGCATGCTGGTTGCCTGCTGACTTAACTAGCTGATTTAAACAGCTAGTCAGCTGCCTATCAAGCTGACTTAATTACCAGGCTTTCTATATAGCCAGCTTGCTAGCCAGCTGATTTATGTAGCTGACTTAAGCTACCAAGCTGAGTAACCAGCTCATTTAACCAGCTCGTTACCTACATATCCAGCAGGCAAAATAGCTGACATAACTAACTGACTTGAACAGCTAGCCTCCTGACTAGAAAGCTGAATTATCTAGCTAGCTACCTAACTAGCCAGCTGGCCAGACAGCTGACTAAACTAACTGACTTAACCAGCTAGACAGTCGGATAGCCAGGTGACTTAACTTACTGACATCACTAGCTAGCCAGGTTGTTATCTGGCTGACTTACCTAGTTAGTTACCTACGTTTTCAGTTGATGTGCCAGCTCTCTTAACTAGCTGAATACCCAACTAACTGAACTAGCAGGCTACCCAGCTAGCCAGCTGGCTAGCCAACTGACTTACCTGACTTAACTAGCTAGATACCTGACTAACCAGCTGACATAAAGA
>NW_007006093.1:0-606 GCF_000164805.1 Carlito syrichta
CAATCCTTCCACCTTAGCCTTCTGACTAGCCGGAATTACAGCATGTGCTACCATGTCTGTCTGATTTTTTGATTTATTGTAGAGATGAGGTCTCGCCAAGTTGCCCAGGCGGGTCTTGAACCCACGGGCTCAGGTAATCCACTCACCTCAGCCTCCCAAAGCATGGGATTACAGCCTGAGCCACCGAGCCCAGCTTTTACTAAACTTTTACATAAGATTGAAGAATTGGTAATTTACAACTCATCTATGAAGCTAGTATCACTCTGATACCAATGCCTGGAAAGATATGGAAAGAAAGAAAGAAAGAAAGAAAGAAAGAAAGAAAGAAAGAAAGAAAGAAAGAAGGAAGGAAGGAAGGAAGGAAGGAAGGAAGGAAGGAAGGAAGGAAGGAAGGAAGGAAAGAAAGAAAGAAAAAAACCTACAGATTAGTATCCCTGATGGACATAGATGCAAATATCCTCAACAAAATATTAGTAAATGAAATTCAGCAGCACATTAAAAAAAATAATAATCCACCATGATCAAGTGTGTTTAATCTCAAAATGCAAGGGTGGCTTAATATACACAAATCAATAAATGTGATTCATCATATAAATCAAATTAAAA
>NW_007006094.1:0-638 GCF_000164805.1 Carlito syrichta
CAAAAACTAAAAGTCTAAAATGACGTGTTAATGCTAAGGCCTACGTGGCAATTAAAACTCATGACCTGCAAAAAGAATGAGCAGTCCATGACTAAAGCATCTGAAAGATAAATGTGAAACAAAAATAAATAAGTCACTTTGGCCAAAAGAAGCTATGTTTGAGAAGGCACTGTGCACTTACAGTCTACTTTCTTGTCGGTAGGTACAAGAAAAGTCTAGTTTCTTGTTGGTTCTATGACTTAAATGCCTGAGGGCCAATAAGTTTTGATCCCTTAACAGCCCTGATATTCCTGCCTTCTTATATAATACTGTACACAGTAACAAATCATTCTCCACGTAACCCTCACCTTTTAAGTTTGCCTTTCAGTCAGTACATGGGTGAGAGATGGCCATTGAGTCCAGAAAAGGTGGGGGAAAAGAAAACTTAATGAATTGGTAAATGCTTTTTAAGAAAGGAGAGGAAAGTTCTACAAAAATGATGCGTGCTTTTTAATAAGTTTTGCCCTTCACTCTAATTCAGAAACAAAGTTCTGACTATAGCTCTGGTTTAAGTTAATTGTCTATACATAACTAGGAACATGCTTTCATTCTATCTGGAATTTAAGATTTTACATGTAACCACACCTTTGAATAAATGG
>NW_007006095.1:0-637 GCF_000164805.1 Carlito syrichta
GGTCCCGCACCATCCTCCCAGATTTCGGCACCAAAGGTAAGGTAAACAAAACCAGACCAGGCGAAACAGCAACAAAGGAGCCAAGAAAAATTTATTAGCTCAATCCGGTCCATGTAACTGTGGGCTGGAGAAAGTCGCGCCCTGCGAGATGGGCGACAGGTTTATAAAGGGCACACTGAGATAAGCTGTGAGGGGGATTGGGGAGAGTGATCACTGGTTGGGACAGCTGTCGCATCTGCTGGTGATTGGCTGAACGGGGTTGCTACTGCTGGCGATTGGCTAAATGGGGGTTGCTAGAGTCACTGTAACAGGTACTGGCTGACTCTGTGGCTGGAGTACTAGTTCCGGTTACTCATTTTGCTGGCTCACTTCTGCCCATTGTTCTCCTCGTCTGGGTTGGAGCCATCTTGTTGAGGCCCACCCCACTCTCCGGTACCTCCGGCCTTACAGCCACCAGGAGCAAATCAAATTCATGGCCCTACACTGGTGTGTGTGTGTGTGTGTGTGTGTGTGTGTGTGTGTGTGTGTGTGTGTGTGTGTGTAAAGGTTTTTCTCTATGCCCACATCCTTGGCCATTTTTGTGGGTTCCTTCCCCCTTATGAATCGTTCTTGAATTTCATTACTCCCTACTTTTTAA
>NW_007006096.1:0-780 GCF_000164805.1 Carlito syrichta
ACAAGGGTACCTGTATAATCAACATTTGTATATCTTACCCTGAATTGAACCTCACATCTTTAAAATAAATAAATAAAAAGAATGGTCCACAGGGAAGAAAAAAAAAAGAGTCTAAGAACACAATGGTTGGGCATGGTGGCTCATGCCTGTAATCCCTGCACTTTGGGAAGCTGAGGTGAGAGGATTGCCTGAGACTCTGGGTTCAAAACCAGTATGGTGAGACCTGTATCTCCAAAATAAATTAGCTAGGTGTGGTAGCACACACCTGTGGTTCCACCTACTTGGAAGACTGAGGCGGAAGGTTGAGGCAGCAGTGGTCATGAGCAGAGTGCCACTGCACTGCAGCCTGGGCAACAGAATGAGACTCTAACTCAAAAACACACTTCCAGCAGATCCTCAAATCCACAATAATATAAAGGATAATAATTATACACGTGTTATTACTTTAACATAAAAGTACATACAATAAGCATTTATTCTAAAGTATATATTATTCTGTATTTACTTTTATGACATCAATGTTATTATTTATTTAAGCAAAACACAATTGGAGTAGTTAACTGTGACAATTAATAGTATAGCGGACTAATTAAACAAATAATATGTGCTAGAATAAACATAATGTTTAATAAACTTTTTATGTATCTTTAAAGCTATTGAAATAAAAATTAAAAATAAGTAAACTTTCACATTTAGAATAGTTTTAGATTTACAGAAAAATTGCAAATGGCTGTCCTTTGTTTTAGAAAATCCCTCTTCTTACATATCTCTTTCTCTCTT
>NW_007006097.1:0-706 GCF_000164805.1 Carlito syrichta
TCTAGGAATCAAGTTGCATAAGATTGCTAGTTATATCAGCTAGCTAGCCAGTTAAGTCAGCTAGTTAAATCAGCTGGCTACCTAGATAGCAAGTTAGGTAGCTAGCTAGTTAAGACAGCTAGTTAATTCAGCTGATTAGCTAGGATTATAGCTGATTAAGTCAGCTTGTTAATTAGTTAAGTCAGCTGGAGAACCTGTTGCCTTTCTGGGTAGCTAGCTAATTAAGTCATCTGGCTATCCAGTTAACTAGCTAGTGAAAGGACCTAGTTAAGTCAGCTCAAATAACCAGCTGGTTAGCTAGGTAGCTAGATAGATAAGTCAGCTGGCAACTCAACCAGTGATGTAGTTAACTAGCTAGTTCAGTCAGTTGACTATCCAGTTGGCTAGCTAGGTACCTAGGCAGTTAGGTCAGACAGCTAGCCAGCTGGCTAGCTAGTTAAGTCACCTAGTTAAGTCAGCTTGCTAGCCAGCTGGCTTCTAGGTAACTGGCTACTTAAGTCAACTGACTAGACAGCTTGCTAGTTAAAGTCGACAAGTTAAGCCAGCTTGCTAGCCAGCTGACTAGCTATATAGCAAGCTAGTTAATTCAGTTGAGTAGCCAGCAAGCCAATTGTTTAAGCCAGCTAGTTAAGTGAACTGAATACCCAGCTAGATAACTGGTAGCAAGCTTGTTAAGTCAGTTGGGTAGTCAGCAATCTAGCTAATT
>NW_007006098.1:0-721 GCF_000164805.1 Carlito syrichta
GAGGTAGTCTTTTATTATTATGGTCATGGAGTCCTGTTGGAGCCAGATTATAGCACAACCAAATAATATTTTAGCACTTTCTTTAGTTTACAAACTTTTGAATGTTTTTATTATTATATAACAACCGTTGAGCAGATTTTCCTACAGGATATGTATTTTGCTTTTGCTAAGATCACAATCAATTTTCGAAAAGTTTCAATTATCTAAATTTTTATACTAATGCAGATCCCAAATACTTACTACTTTGTAAATCTCCATGTTATTTTGGTTTATATATATTGGGTCCCAAATTCTCATTTATCTGTGTGACGCATTTTAAATGCTTGGTGGTTAAAAGTATCTGATTTATCGAATACTTCATGCACAGTACAGAATTATGTCTTAGGTAAAGAAAATACTAGGGGATTCAGTGGAAACACTCTTAAAAATATAAATTGGGTTACAATATAAAGGGAATGTGATTTTTTATTTCCTTCAAATATATAAGGAAAACTTTCTCTAAACATTGTACATCTGTAAATTTTAATCAAAATTACCAAGCAGAAAATACAGAGTGCACCAAGAAAATGTACACAAATATTCAGAATGGAAAATGCTGTATTAAATTACGATACTGTTTTATTTTCTAAAATATTTAAGATTTCTTATGCATTCTGCCTTCTGAATAGCACTTAAGTAGAATGAATCTCAGGTTCAGTTTTCTAAGAATGATATAGATCTG
>NW_007006099.1:0-542 GCF_000164805.1 Carlito syrichta
TCTTGCCAAGTGGTCCCCAAAATTGAATCTAGCATGGTGGCCCCAGGTGTCCTGGCTACTCGGGGGCCAAGGTGGGAAGACCATCTGAGCCGTGCAGGTCAAGTTCCTGGGAGTCACGATCATGTCGCCATACCCCAGCCCAGCCGGCAGAGACTCCGGCAACAAAAAATACACCCCCATATGTGTCACGGTGGGCATACACGACTCCCCAGGGAAATGTCTGCGTGGGAGGGAGATGATGAAATGATTGGGAGAGGAAGGCACCCTCCCTCCACCCAAAGGTGACAGACAGGGCAGCCAGAATATGGACTGGCTGCAGTGTTGCCAGACCACTTTGATCGCTCTCTGCCCAATGGCCAACCCTAACTCGGGGCCTTTTGTTCTGTGAACTCACACTTCTCTTTGCCATGGGGCACAATGTGGAGGGTGGAGGCAGGCCTTCTGGAATGCATGACTGAAGGTGCATGATGGATGTGAAACAGTGGGCCACCTTTGAGACCTCGCGTGAACAACAGGGCTGGAAAATGCCTTTTCCACTCCTA
>NW_007006100.1:0-799 GCF_000164805.1 Carlito syrichta
CCCAGGCAGTTGTGCAATCATGGTTTGCCACAGTCTGAAAACCCTGGGCTCAAGTGATTCTCCCACCTCAGCCTCCCAACTAATTGGAACTACAGGCACCACCATACCTGGCTAATTTTAAACAAAAAATTTAGAGACAGAGTCTCACTAAGTTGCCAAGGCTGGTCTTGAACTCCTGGGCTCAAGCAATTACTCTGCCTCAGCCTCCCGAGTAGTTCAGATCACAGGTATAAGCCACCACACTCAGTTAATTTTGATTTTTTTTTGTGAAGATGAGGTCTCACTATGTTGCTCCAGCTGGTCTCAAACTCCTGGCCTCATGCAATCCTCCTGCCCAGGCCTCGCACAGGACTGGGATGACAAGCATGAGCCACCATGCCCCCTGAGCTGGCATGTAGTAGGTGCTCAATGTTTGTGATCAAGGTAGAAACAGATGTGAGGCCAGCGGGGAGCTAGGACTGGCAGGAATCCCGGTGGGGAGGAGGAGACAGAAGTCTGGAGCAAAGAGGGTGCACAATGTGGGGACCGTGGGAACAGATCCGGAGTGGACCACAGCAGCCCTCTGGCATTCAAGCCGCAAGTGACATCGCCCAGATGTGACCACAGGGCAGAAGACGGGGTGGGGTGCCAGTCGCAGGGCTCACCATCTACTGCAGGCCCTGGATGATGACACGGATGACCAGCATGTTGCCCTGGCTCTCTCCATCCTGGCACCACCCGATTCTCCTCGGTGGCTCAGATCATGTTGTAGATGGTCTCTTCTTTGGAGCTGTCCAACTCTGATCCCACAGAATAATCA
>NW_007006102.1:0-690 GCF_000164805.1 Carlito syrichta
TTGCCTTCTTGATTAGGACTCGTTATATAGAATGCTCTTGGACAATTTCAAATGGCAAATTTTCTACTCCCTTTATCAGAAAATTTTTTTTTTATATAATTTGTCATGAGAATGTGATGATTCTGGGCAGTTTAGGAGCTTAACCAGGGGTAAGCTCAAATAAGAAACTTAATTCTTGAATTCAAATTTTATAAATATAGGAAATAAAATGTTTGGTAACAGAATGTTAGACTCCACAGTCATTGATCCTTTATCTCTTAAACTAAAATCTTGCTTTTGTCTCATTTATTCATATTTTCAATTTTTTGAAAAAACACTTTTTCATCTTTCTCAACAATAATTTTCTTTTTTAAAGCACTCATAGTACTTTATATTTATTTTATGGCTTAATGAGGCTCCCAACCCATTTGGAATAGTCTTTCACAATATATTATTGAATTAAAATATCTTCAGGGTAACCCCTTCAGGTCCCTTCCCACTGTGGAAGCTCTTTTGTCCTCTCAATAAATCCCGGTTTCTAAAAAAAAAGTCTTCAGTGTGTTGTTTTAACCTACTACTTAAAATACCTATCAAACTAAACACTGTACAGTCTTTCTCAAATTGCTAATTTCAGTTTCAATAATTAAATTTGATCATTCAGAAGCAAGACATCACAAGATGGTGGAAGAAGAGCTCTCATCTCTATAGAAA
>NW_007006103.1:0-723 GCF_000164805.1 Carlito syrichta
GGTTCAAAACCAACCTGAGCAACATGGTGAGACCTCATCTCTACAATAAATCAAAAAATTAGCTGGGAATGGTGACTCATGCCTGTAGTTCCAGCTACTTGAAAGGCTGAGGCAGATGGATTGTCTGAGGCTCTGGTAGTCATGAGCATGCTACTGCATTCCAGCCTGGGTGACAGAGTAAGACTCTGACTAAAAAAAAAAAAAAAAAGGATTACATGGGAGACACACTACCAAAATCTCTTCCCTTTGTAAGAGTCTATGACTCTAATGTTGGATACCAAGAATGACAGGTGATATCAAGAGCCCAGTGGTTGACACTTGTCACTAGATGAGGACAAGGCATGTGTTAAATTGGATTCCACAGCAGTACTGTAGTTGAAAAATTGTCACAACTATAGCAACAATGTAACATTTCAGAGGCATTCACCAGAGTGTTCTGAATTTTTTTCTACTAGACTCTTGAAAGAATCTCTACTTGTAATGAATTTTTTTTTCTAAGAATCACAATTAAACCCTCATTGAATAGTTAATTTGATTTATTTAAAACTTCAAAAATAACTGAAAACCATAGAGTAAAAGACGGGCAGTCAGCTGCAAAATTTACCTTGCTGAATTTCTTCATATACATATGAATATATGTATGCATATGGCATCTATCAAGTTGGAAAAAAATCTGAAAAGTCAATATGGTCCAGAAAACCAAAAATCAACTGCTATGATGCC
>NW_007006104.1:0-752 GCF_000164805.1 Carlito syrichta
TAAAGGTTCTCGGGCCTCGTTGGCAAATGAATCCGCAGAGCCATTGTATTCCGTGTGAGATGCCCGTGTAAAAAGAGAAATCTTTTCCCCATTCTCCGCTGAATGAAGCATGCTTGGCTATCCATGGCTGTGTAGATTTGGACCCAGTCAGTGCAGCACCTGAAGTTGCACTCTGGTCTCCAAATGCTCCCTTCCTAGTATAGTGTATATACAGGGAATCTCTTAGAATCAGGGATGAGAGCACGCAGAAGCCAGTATATACAGACTTCCAATGAAGTGCAGTGCAGCGCAGGCTTCAATAGCGTGTCCCCAGGAAGACCCAGCTTCATCAGCAGTTTAACATAGGCTCTCCGTGCTTACTCATCAGTGAAAATGGCACAACCTTGGTAGTCCTTATTAGGTTTAAATGCAATAGGGAAAAACAATTTAGAATTCTCCCCATCCACATATAATGCTCTCCTGCTTGTGACTGTGGAGCACTTGTGTCACTCATTGGGGCACTATGTCTTGCAGATTTCTCTCCGTGAAACATGGACATTTTGCGCTCGTACGCAAAGGCCCTCTATGGAAAGGAACACAAATCAAGGGGAAAGAGTGAGAATGAGGTATTACAGCAGGCAGAAATGAAGAATAATCGTCACAGCAAAGAGATGACACTGCAGCACACATTTGGCACAGACTAGCAAGGAGATGCTCATGCACTCAGCCTAGAAAGGCTACTCCGACAGCAATCCAGAGCGTAATTGCTTTCC
>NW_007006105.1:0-579 GCF_000164805.1 Carlito syrichta
CTGGAGTTCACTGGAATGGAAAGGAATGGAATGGAGAGGATTCGAATGGAGTTGAATAGAATAGAATGGAATGGAATGGAGACATTATGGAATGGAGAGGAAAGCAATGGAATGGAGAATACAGGAATTGAATGGAGAGTAATGGAATGGAACTCAAGGGAAAGGAATGGAGAGTATGGAAATGGAAAAGAGTTGAATGGAATGGAATCCAGTAGAGTGCAATGCAATGTAAAGGAATGAAGAGGAATGGAATGGTATGGAATGGAAGGGAATGGAATGGAATGGAATGGATCAGAATGGTAATGAGTCGAATGGAATGGAAAGTAATGGAATAAAATGGAATGGAATGGAAGGAGAGGACTGGAATGGATTAGTAAGAAAAGGAGAGGAATGGAATGGAGTGGAATCGAATGAATTGGTGAGGAATGGTATGGAGTGTCATGGAGAGGCTTGAAATGGAATAGAGTGGAAAGGAATGGAGTGGAAAGAAATGGAATGCAATGCAATGAAATTGAGAGGAATGCAATGGAGACTAATTTGAAATGGAAAGGAATAGAGTGGAGATGAAAGGAATAGAAT
>NW_007006106.1:0-807 GCF_000164805.1 Carlito syrichta
AAGTAATATGCCTATATGAGGTTCCTTAATACTGTAAGAAAATACAGTAAAGGAGATCTCATGAAACAAAGATTATCTGACCTGAAGAGAATTCAAAGGACAGCAAATGTATTGACTTTCATTCCATTACCAATCAATGGTAAAGACTCTGTTGCTTGACATGAACTGTCCCAAGTCACTTTTCTGTATTCCGTCTTAGTGTCAGTTAAGCAAAATGTGAGGGGAAAAAAAAGGAAAATGAAAAAAAAAAAGAAAGAAAGAAAGAAAGAAAGAAAGAAAGAAAGAAAGAAAGAGAAAGAAAGAAAGAAAGAAAGAAAGAATCATGAAGTGCTTTTAGGGGACAGTGAGTGAGCAGACTGTTTTTTCTTAAGTAAAAGTTTTCATGAGGGAAAAACAGAGCAGGAAGGAGTGTTTTGTGACCACCATTTTGATTTCACTTAATTTGACCCATGAAAGTGAATTTTCATTTTGGATACTATATTTTTAGCTGCAACCTTTCCATTTTTATAATTAATATTTCTGTTGTGACTTCCCCACGTGTTTCCCTCTTTATATTCACTCTTTCCTTTAAAACTTTGAACACAATTATTATACTATTTAAAAATTCAGTTTTTTGCTAATTCAAATTTCATTTCTGGGGCTGTTTCTACAGACTCTCTTTTTTCTTGGTTTTGGGTCCCATATAAGTACTTCTTCACATGTCTAGTAATTTTGTATTGTGTGCTAGACACTATGATTGCTATGTTTTTGACAATCTTAATTTTACTATTTTTAAAGAGTATTGGATTTTATTAATTTTCCGGTGGA
>NW_007006107.1:0-475 GCF_000164805.1 Carlito syrichta
ATAATCCAACGCTTTGTGAGGCTGAGGTGAGAGGATTGCCTGAGCCCGCGGGTTCGAGACCCACTTGGGCAACTTGGCGAGACCTCATCTCTACAGTAAATCAAAAAAATTAGCCAGGCATCGTAGCGCACACTTGTAGTTCCAGCGACTTGGAAGGCTGAGGCGGAAGGCTCGCCGGAGTCCAGCAGGTCGAGGCTGCGGTGGCCGGGAGCGGCCACTGCACTCCAGTCTGGGTGACAGAGTGAGACTCCAACTCAAAAAAAAAAAAAATTAAAGAATGTGATATTGATTGATGAAAGAGTACTCAGATGAATAGAAAAAATTAAACCTCTGAAGATATTAAGAGAAATATGAGAGATATTTCCTATCATTATCAAGTATGACAAAAATGCAAGTAATAGATTGTCAGATGTATTTCCATAATGAAAGCATTCTCTAAAATTAAGTACCCTTCAAAAAATGAACACTTAAATAA
>NW_007006108.1:0-543 GCF_000164805.1 Carlito syrichta
AGCTACCTAGCTAGCCAACTGGCTAGCCAGCTGACTTAACTAAGTGATGTAACTATATAGCCTGGGGGCTAGACAGTGGACCTTACTATCTCACAACCTAGGTAGCCAACTATCTAGCCAGCTGACTTAACTAGGTGACTTAACTAGCTAGCCAGCTGGTTGGCTGGCTGACCTGACTGCCTAACTACCTAGCTAGCCAGCTGGATAGCCAGCTGGATTATTTAGCTAGCTACCTACATAGCCTGCTGTCTTGCCAGCTGACTTAACTACCCAAGTAACTAGCCAACCGGCTGGCTATTTATCTGACATAACTAGGTTATTTAGCTAACTAGTTAACTGACTAGCCAGCTGATTTAACTACCTAGCTACCCAGCTAGGCAGCTGGCTTGCCAGCTGACTGAAGTCACTGACTTTACTAGCTAGCAAGCTGACTTAACTAGCTGACTTAACCAGCTATCTACCTAGCTAGTCAGCTGGCTTAAATAGCTAGCTTAACAAGCTAGCTACCTAACTTGTTTTCTAGGTATCCAGCTGATTTAACTA
>NW_007006109.1:0-741 GCF_000164805.1 Carlito syrichta
AGTTAAAAAATTTGAAGAGCCTCAAATGTTTTAAATGTGTGATATTTTAATGTTGTTGATCTGGTCTTTGTGTTCACTTCATCAATACATTCATGAATGCATACATGTATACAGGAATACAAAATGAGTATATTAATTCATCTTGAAAAACACGCCTGGGCATATTAGTGATAACAAAGATAAAAGGGAATGAATTGGCAGCCTAGTGGGCTTCATGGAGTCCTGCCTTATGCTGCCAGAATCTTTTGTGGGCCTAAAAGCGACATGCTCATCAGTAGATCTGGAGGGACTTAGTGCAGAAAGAAGTGGAGTTTAGGGAAGTGAGAACACAAGTCTTGTGAGCATGCAGACTTCCCTGCTGAGATCAGCTCACCCTGTCTTACTTCCAAACTGCCTGATAAGTAAAATGGGTTGTGACATTGTTTCCCAAGCTTGCTTCATATGTGTGTGGCCTTCATGCATACCACACATAGTAATACTGATAAATTTTCTTTACATATTCAGCATGTACTTTTGAACTATTTTGCACAATTTATGTGTATGATAAACAGTGTGCTAGCTATATATTTTTTCTGAATAAAGATTAAAATACATACATTTTTAGGTCAGTAGGTCAGCGCCACAGGAATAAAGCAAAGAATTGCATAGAAGATAGGGAAGAAAAGGTGTTTTATCTACTTTCCATAAACAGAAAGGAGCTGAATGTTCAAAGGCAAGTACAGCAGTGAAAGCTTGAGATGA
>NW_007006110.1:0-793 GCF_000164805.1 Carlito syrichta
ACTGCATTTCAGTTAAGACTATCCTCCTTAGAACTTTGACTTTCCCATGAGATTCAACTGAATGCATGGACAGCAGCACAGCAGCAAACCGCAGGCTTACCTCGGCAAAGGTTGAGAAGGCTGAGAAGGCTGAGAAGGCTGCAGCTGATGTGTGAGGAGTCCGGTCCCAGGCGATGCTGATGCTGCCTCCTCTTCCTGCTGCTGACGACCCAGACCGCCCAGAATTTAAATGCTGCTCCAGACGTCCTCTGCGACTCAGGAGGCGGGGAGATGTGTCATGAGGTTTTCTGCCACTGCCCAACCCACCTGCTCCCACACTTCCCACTCTGGTTTTGTGGTTAAAAAAAAGGCACACACACACACACACACACACACACACACACACACACACACACACACACACACACACAATCAACAGCTAAGACATGACTCATGTGCAGCATCATTAACAAGCTTTTTCATATATAGAATTGGCATTCAGCATCCAGACAGGGCACTTAAGACTAGCATAAAGGAGGAAAGGGGAAATTAAAAAAAAAAAAAAGAAAGAAAAGGGAAAGAAATTCTGATACAGATTTTATTCATTGTTCCTAATTTAGAGAAAAAATATGAATGTAAATGAGTCCTAGATAAAATTAAATAGATTCTTGTTTCTTTCAGTAACAGAGAAAGGGAATGTCTGCAACCACAGATGCCGCAACGATTACATTTAGGGAAGAACTGGAACGTTGTAGTTCAAGTGCAGAGTTCAGAGACCCTCCTCTATCCCTTACTACTCAGTTTTGCGAATTTC
>NW_007006111.1:0-698 GCF_000164805.1 Carlito syrichta
TCCCCTGCCTCAGCTTCCCAAAGCCACAGCCTGATTGTCTATCGATCCACTGTCTTTTGGGAACTCTGGGCCCAAGGCTGGGGCCTCCTTTCCAAATAATCTCTGTCTGTTCATGATGATCTTAACTCCATATACAAATGGGTGCTCTTCTTTTTTTTCTTTCTTCCTTTTTTTTTTAGTCGGAGTCTCACTCCTTCACCAGGGCTTCATGGCAGTGGCTTGCTCTTGGCCACTACAGCCTCAGCCTGACTGGCTCTGGCAAGCCTTTCACTGACCTTCTGAGGAGCCAGAAGGACAGCCATGTACCACCACGCCTGGCTCATTTAGGATGGAGGGTAGAGGTGAGGTCTCACTATGTTGCCTGGGTGGTTCTTGGCCCATGGGTTCAGGCCAGCCACTTGCCTGGCCTCCAAAAAGCTGAGATGATTAAGCAGATCCCCTGAGCCTGGCCTTGATCCTTCATCAAGATGAACCAGATGGTCCAGTGCGGCTGCCCACGGCTGGCATCCCACCACTCTGGGTGACCGAAACAGGATGGAGGCTGTAGCTCATGAGCTCAAGGCCAGCCCAAGCCTTACAGGGAGACCCCACCTCTGCACCCATTCAAAGAGGGAGTCTGGGGACATGGTGACCGTCACCCAGCCACTACAGAAGTTGATGATGAGAGATCACCAGAACCCATGATTTCGAAGCTGGCA
>NW_007006112.1:0-589 GCF_000164805.1 Carlito syrichta
GATTCATCCAAGTTGCTGCAAAGTTTATAACTTTGTCCTTATTTATGGCTGTGTAATATTTCATTGTGTATATTTACTAGACTTTTTTATCCAGTCCTCCTTCAATGGGCAGCTTGGTTGGTTCCATGTTTTTGTTAAAGTGAATAATGCTTCAATAAACGTGTGTATGCAGGAATCTTTTTCATAGGGCAAATTGAATTCCTCTGGGTATATTCCCATTGTGGGAATTGCAGCGTCATATGGAAGGTTGATTTTTAGGTCTTTTAGGAATTGCCAAACTGTTTTCCACAGGGGCTGTACTAGTTTATACTCCCACCAGCAGGGTAGACATGTTCCCTTTTTGCTGCATCCTCTCCAGCATCTGTTGCTTTTTGTGTTATTGATGATGGCCATCCTGACTGGATTAGGTGGTATCTTAGTGTGATTCTAATTTGCATTTCTTTGATGACTAGTGAGGCTGAGCATTTTTTCATGTATCTGTTGGCTGCTCATATATCTTCTTTTAAGACGTATATATTCATATCTTTTGCCCACTTTGTAATGGGGCTGTTTTTTTTTTCTTTTTTTCATTTTGGCATGTTTGAGTTCC
>NW_007006113.1:0-703 GCF_000164805.1 Carlito syrichta
CTTTCCTTATTAGTGTTGTCTGATACTACTTGCCTTATTAGTGCCGTCTGATACTCCTTGCTTTATTAGTACCGTCTGACACTCCTTGCCTTATTAATGCATTCTGATACTCCTTGTCTTATTATTTCCGTCTGATACTCCTTGCTTTATTAGTACCGTCTGATCCTACTTTCCTTATTAGTGCCGATTGATATTACTTGCCTTATTTGTGCTGTCTGATACTCCTTGCCTTATTAGTGCCGTCTGATATTCCTTGCCTTATTAGTGCCGTCTGATACTCCTTGCCTTAATTGTGCCGTGTTATACTCCTTGCCTTATTAGTGCTGCCTGATACTCTTTGCCTTATTAGTGCCGTCTGATTCTACTTGCCTCATTAGTGCCGCCTGTTATTACTTGTCTTATTAGTGCCTTCTGATACTACTTGCCTAATTAGTGTCGTCTGATACTACCTGCTTTATTAGTGCCGTCTGATCCTACTTGCCTTATTAGTGCTGACTGATCCTACTTGCCTTATTAGTGCTGACTGATCCTAATTGCTTTATTAATGCCATCTGATACTCCTTGCCTTATTAGTGCTGTCTGATATTCCTTGCCTTATTAGTGCCATCTGATACTCCTTTCTTTATTAGTGTCGTCTGATACTACTTGCCGTATTTGTTCTTTCTGATCCCTCTTGCCTAATTTGTGCCGTTTGATCCTACTT
>NW_007006114.1:0-2996 GCF_000164805.1 Carlito syrichta
AGGAAGGAAGGAAAGTAAGAAAGAAAGAAAGAAAGAAAAAAGAAAGAAAGAAAGAAAAGAAAGAAGGAAGGAAGGAAAGAAAGAAAGAAAGAGAAAAGAAAGAAGGAAGGAAGGAAAGAAAGAAAGAAAGGAAGAAAGAAAGAAAGAAAGAAGGAAATTCTCCTGCAAACCTTCTTCCCCCAATCCTTCCCACCATCCCCAAACACACAAGTGTCACCCAAGCTCAGCACCCTCCAACCCCAGCCCCCCCAATGACTACCCCCTTTTGGTGCAGAAGTTCCCAAGTCTCCCTGACTGGGTTCCTCCAGCTCTCCCACTCCCATTTTTCCTAGCTCTAAAGTCATTCACCCTGTGAACACACCATGTACAGTTGAGAATCCGAGCAAGATTCTGATTTTTTGGAAACACGAATTTTCTCTGTGGTCCTGGCTGGTGCCCAGGGACACAACAGTCATTCTTGGCCAAATCGAAATTGCGGGCTCCAGCAATCCTCCTGCCTCAGCCTCCTGTGTGGCCGGGATGATGGGTACCTCGACCCAAGACTCCCTGTTTGGATTTGTGCAGGGACGGGATCTCCCTGCATCACCTGGGGTTGGCCCAGGCTGGCCTTGGGCTCCTGGGCTCCAGCCATCCTCCCGCCTAAGCATCCCAGAGTGCTAGGATTCCAGGCGTGGACTGCCACGTCAGGCCTTCTGGTTCATATTCAATGAAGGATTGAGGCCAGCCTTGGGATCTCAGCCTCATCATTCCCTTGCTTTGGGTGTTCAAGGCCCACGACTGGCCTGAGCTCATAGGCCGAGACCCACTTAGGTACCTCAGCAAGAACTCATCTCTACCTTCCATCAGTAATAAGCCAGGCGTGGTGGCATGTGCCTGTCATTCCAGCTCCTCAGAAGGCTGAGGAAATACTCGCCAGAGTCCAGTGGCCCAAGGCTACAGTGACTGGGAGAGAGCCACCCCCTTCCACCCTGGGCGAAGGAGTGAGACTCTGACTCAAAGAAAAAAAGGAATAAAGGAAAAAAGGAAGAGCATCCATTTGTGTATGAATCTGGGATCATTGTGAACAGACAGAGAGACCATTTGGGAAGGAGGGCACAGGCCCACTGGGCCTAGAGTTCCAGAAAGATGGTGGATCAGCAGACAATTGGGCTGTGACTTTGGGAGGCTGAGGCAGGGGAACACTGGACCCCGGGAGTTCAAGACCAGCCTGGGTCATGTAGCAAGACCTTGTCACTCCCTGGTATGCAAACACTGGAGTCGTGCATGATGGTGCCTGTGGTCACAGCTACATGGGATGCAGTAGCCTCCATCCCAGGGCATGCCTTTGTGTCACCTGCCAAAAACACATGTGAGTCCAGGATGGGCTATGTGGCTCACGGGAGTCAGAGCCATGCACTGGGATGCCAAGGCCAGAGGCTGCCTGAGTCCCCAAGTAAGAGACCAGCACCGGCGATGTAATCAGAACTTGTCTAGGTGAGAGGTCCCCAAAATCGAGTCAGGCATGGTGACCCCCAGAGTACCGGCTGCTCTGGGGCTGAGGCGGGAGGACTTCCTGAGCCCCACAGGTCGAGGCCCTGGGAGCCAAAATCATGCCACCACACCCCAGCCCCAGGGATGGAGACTCTGGTGACAAAAAAGGCTCCTCTCATGTGCATCACAACGGGCACCCAGGGCTCCCAAGGGAAACGTCCGGGTGCGTGGATGACGATGGGTTGATCAGGAGAGAAAGGGGTTCTCCCCCCACCCTAGCACGTTGCCTTCTGTTCCTTGAGCTCAAACGTGTCTTTGTCATGGGGCACGATTGTGGAGGGTGCAGGCTGGCCTTCTGGAGCGTGTGACCAAGCACAGGACAGACATGCCCAGTGGCCATTTTTGAAACCTCCCGCAAATGACAGGCCAGACAGTGCCTTTTCCTCTCCCATTCCTGTGGGTGACTCCTCACACTGGGTGTCAGGGGTGGTGGTGGGGGTGGGGATAGTGATTATTATTATTTGGATTCAGAATCCCACTCTGTCACCACGGCCGGAGAGCAGGGTCATGCTCACAGCCATCGCGGACTCCACCTGCCGGGCTCAGTCGATCCTTCTGCCTCGGCCCCCCAAGTGGCTGGAACCACAGGCCTCTGCTCCACCTTGCCTGGCTAATCTTTGGATTTATTTTTGATGGCCGAGATGAGGTCTCGTCCTATGTCCTGGGCTGGTGTCGAACCTGCAGTCTCAGGCCATCAACTCACCTGGGTCTACAAATGACTGGAATGCCAAGTTGAGCCCCTGAGCCCAGCTACTTGTGGTGGTGGTTGGTATTAATATTCTGAGTCAGAGACCCACTCTGTAGCCCAGGCAGGAGCGCAAAGGCCCACTCTCGGTCATGGTGGTCTCCACATGCTGTGATCCAGCAATCCTCCCACCACAAGCTTCTGAGTGGTGGGAACATCAGGCATGAACCACTAAGCTTGGCACATTTTTTTGGCTTCATGGAGAGGTGTTCTCGCCAAGGTGTATGGGTTGATCTCGAACCCAGGGGCTCAGGCCATCCTCTCCCCTTGGCCACCCAGAGCACCGGGATGATAGGTGTGAGCCACCCCTCCCAGCCTCCACATCTCTCTCAGGGACCCACCGTGAGGCCCACACCCTTCTGACAACCCGGGAGCCTGGAGAGTGCAGCCAGAGTTGCCCACCAAGCCCTCCCTGGAGCGATCGTCTGGTGCAGGGTCGTATCTCCACCTGGTTGCCCACACCTCCGCCCGCCTCGTTTCCAAGTGTTGACTTGAATGCCCCTCCCCCGAGCCACCTTCGTGAAAGGGAGGGCATGACTCTCAAACCTTACTGGGGATGAGGATGGCCGGGCGACTCATGCCTGTCTCCTTGGCACTTGGGGAGGCTGAGATGGGCAAGTGGCCAGAGCCTGGGATCTCGAGACCAGCCTGGACAACATAGCAAGCCCCCACATCAACCCCAAACAAATCCCAGAAAACCGTGGGTGAGCACAGGCCTCGG
>NW_007006115.1:0-692 GCF_000164805.1 Carlito syrichta
AACGTCTTCTAGAAGTTATATTTCCCTTTAAATTAAAATTTACTGTTTGGAATGGCATAACATACTTTTTTTTAATCTGGGGAAATGCCCTCGAAGAAAAAATATATATATGGAAGAAAATAAATAAATATATATTTATATATATAATATGCATATATATATATATATATATATATATATATAATACACACACACACACACACATATTTTTTTCTTAACTGCCCAACTAAGGAACAAGTATAAACACAGCTGCCTATTAAAATTAAGTAAAGCAAACATTCCTGCAGCTAGCTACAGCAGCAGCCTGCAGGTTTGAACTACACCCATAAAAAGGGAACCTTGCTAAGCATTTGGTTAAACTCTGAAGCTACACCACCAGAAAAGCTGGTTATTGGAACTGACGGCTTTAGATAGCATGATTGAAGAACTGCACAAGCGGGCCTGGGCTCTGGCATCAGGGGAGCCAATACTGTCTTCTAAACACAGCCAGAGAGGTTTCTTCATTTTACTCTCAAGATAGCAAGGTGAGATGAAAGAAAGCCAGGGATTCTGCTTCTTGACACGCCCCCCCCATATGGTCTCACATGAGACCCTAAACTGCCACCCACAAAAAGGATAAAATGAGAGATGGGGGAGGGAAGATGCCATTGGGAATTAGCCTTACGACAACAGGCAGAGAAGAGGCTGGGAGC
>NW_007006116.1:0-766 GCF_000164805.1 Carlito syrichta
AAGGTAGCTATACAGTGAAGAAATGACAAAAGTTCTTCCACATCTAGTTAAAATACTTAGACTGTGCCTGAAATTTATTCTAAATTATTGGTACTCTGTTACATAAAAGAGAGAGACGGGGGGGAGAGAGAGAGAGAGAGAGAGAGAGAGAGAGAGAGAGAGAGAGACATCTCTTTGAATAGTATGTCAGGGAACAAAAAAAAATGAAGGGTTTTCTTTTCTTTTCTTTTTTTTTTGCAATACTGATCTCAAAGGTTTATATTATCAACAACATAAAAATTATGTGGTGGAGGAGGGGTGTTTTTGCCAGTCATTGCATAAGATCGATTAAAGACTGGCTTGGGTCTCATTCAGAAACCATTTCCCAAAAATTCCAGTGGCACATTCGTGAAATATTAGTATCCTTTTCCCCCAGGAAAATAAAATGTATTTTTAAGCTTAGAAAATATTGGGGAGGGGATTGAAAACAACTAAAATGCACTATATAGAGAGAATATTTTTCTTACAAGACAGTGATGAGTTTGAAATATCTAAAGAAAATCCAGCCCAGGAACAATTAGAAAATCATCTGGCTAAATTTCCCCTATTGAGTGTGGACTTTGAGTATGTGTACACACACAGAGGACTCTTATGCTGCATGTGAGGCAAGCATGAGAGGCAACAGGAAGTCCCCCCTGGAAAGATGCTGAATGTCATTTATTTGCAAGCTAACAGACCTTCCAGAGACCACCTGCCATTTAATACAGTGTCATGTCTGCAAATGTGG
>NW_007006117.1:0-300 GCF_000164805.1 Carlito syrichta
GCAGCAGCCATTGTGAGGATTGCGAGGATGGTACTGAACTTGGGGACCCTCACATGTGGGGGAGGCATGGGGGTAAAGACTGAGGGCAGAAGTTTTCCAGGAGAATGGATTCCTTTCTTTCTTCTTTTTTTCTTTTCTTCCTTCTTTCCTTTCTTTTTTACATGTTTTCATTTATTTCTTTGAGTTGGAGTCTAACTCCATCATCCAGGCTGGAGGGCAGTGACAAGCTCCCAGCCACTGCAGCCTCGGCCCATTGGTCTCTGGTGAGCCTTTCCCCAGCATTCCAAGGAGCTGGTACGA
>NW_007006118.1:0-360 GCF_000164805.1 Carlito syrichta
CTTTCTTTCTTTCTTTCTTTCTTTCTTTCTTTCTTCCTTCCTTTCTTCCTTCCTTTCTTCCTTTCTTTCTGTCTTTCTTTCTTTCTTTCTTTCTTTCTGTCTTTCTTTCTGTCTTTCTTTCTTTCTTTCTTTCTGTCTTTCTTTCTTTCTTTCATCTTTCATTCTTTCTTTTCTTTTCTCACTACGTTGCCCAGAGTGCTCTCAAATCTCCCAAATTGAGCCATCCTCGGCCTGGGCCCAATAAACTGCTGCAATTACAGGCTTTCCATTTGGTCAACATCTTGGTCTTCCTGCCTGGTCTTGAACTCTGGGCCATAGGAGATCCTCCTGGCAAGGCCTACACTCACTCAAGTTTTCCTG
>NW_007006119.1:0-517 GCF_000164805.1 Carlito syrichta
CCAGTCTTGGCAGCCCTAGGCCCCTCCTTCCATGCCCTCGTTGCCAGCCAGAGGTGCTATGGGCTCCAGGCGCCCTGAAGGCCCTGGGATCCAGAGAGCAGGACCATGTTAGAGGTGTGTAGTGGGCTCTTTAGAACTTGCCACCCACTCATCCCTGCGTTCCTCTGGACACAACTCCTACCTCTTGATATAAACTATATCCCAGGCCAGGCCCAGTGGCTCACACTTGTGATCCCAGCACGTTGGGAGACCAAGGTGGGAGAATCTCTTGAGCCCAGGAGTTCGAGACCAGCCTGGGCAATATAGCAAGACCTCATCTCTACAATAAACCACACCTGTAGTCCCAGCTACTTAGGACTGCCTGAACCCAGAAGGTTGAGGCTGTGAGAAGTCATGACTGAGCTACTGCACTCTGGTCTGGGCTACAGATTGAGATTCTGACCCCCCCCCCAAAAAAAAACTTCCCTCTCATCCCTCAAATCCATTTTCTTGCTGGAGCCATCCTATCTTCTGTGAA
>NW_007006120.1:0-734 GCF_000164805.1 Carlito syrichta
GAGTGTAAACTAGTACAACCTGTGTGGAAAACAGTGTAGTGATTCCTAAAAGATCTAAAAATAGACCTTACATATGATCCCGCAATTCCCCTACTAGGAATACACCCAGAGGAACTCAAATCACTCTAGGAAAAAGATACCTGCACATACATGTTTATTGCAGCATTATTCACAATAGCAAAAACATGGAACTAACCATGCTGCCCATCAAAAGAGGACTGGATAAAAAAATGTGGTACATATACATGATGGACTACTATGCAGCCATAAAGAAGGACAAAATTATGAACTTCACAGCAACTTGGATTGACTTAGTGGCTATAATACTGAGTGATCTATCACAGAAACAAAGAACTGAGTATCACATGTTCTCTCTCATAAACGGATCTTGAAAACTATTGTTGTCCTATAAGAAAGGGATTGGCAGTAGTGGGAAACTGTTAGGGTAGGGTGGAGGCAGGAATGGCAGTAGTGGGAAACAGCTGGGGGGGGGGGGCACACCTCATCAACAAGGGAACCTGAATAATGAACATTTGTATACCTAACCCCGAATTGTATCCTACGTCTTTAAAATATATATAGTATATATATATAGTATATATATAACCCAGTAAGACTTTCAATGAGTTAAGATGGAAAAAGTCAGCTGTCTACAGACAATGTTCAATGAATTTCCAGAAATGCTAAAAGAGCATTGAAGACAAAATATTACCTACTCCCTACATGCCAAAAGA
>NW_007006121.1:0-651 GCF_000164805.1 Carlito syrichta
CAGTGGGCCTCTGACTCTTGCCCCAGGGGCTACGGACCACAACCTCGCAGCCTGCTCTTCATACGGAGCTCGGCCGTTGTCACTGGATAGTCACCTCAGCACAAATGGCGCTGCTGCCACCGCCACAACCCCCTCTCCCCCCCCATGGCCGCTGCCTTGACCTTAGCACATCACCCCACCTGGGCCGGAGGCGATCCACTTCAGTCCTTCGGGCCCCTCCAGGGAAGATCTGCTGGAATTGCTGCCACCTCTCCTGTGACCAGGACGTCCTGCCTGCCGTGGGTCTCTGGCTGTCAACCCTGAGGCAGGCAGCCATCTTCAGCCTTTGCCATTCCTGCCCACCCCACCCCCTCTGGGGCGAGCAGCTGAGATAGCACCACCAGCTGGTGATTCACGGTAACAACTCTGAAATGGGAGAAACAAGCTTGATAAAGAGAGACCAGAGTGGTGAGCAGAAAGTGATCTAAACTGTCCTTCACAGCAGACCAGGGGCAACGGACCCAAACTGCAAACTAATTTACCAGCTTGAAAGAGAGCTAGAAATCAGAGATGAAAGGACATTGGACTTACAAAAATCTCTCAGAGTGTGCTTCATTGATTCTGTTAGTTTAATGACTTATTTCTATTCCTACTGTATTGATCCCTTTTCTT
>NW_007006122.1:0-751 GCF_000164805.1 Carlito syrichta
CTGGAGTCTCACTCGGTTGCCCAGACTGGAGTGCAGTGGCCGCTCCCGGCCACCACAGCCTCGACCTGCTGGGCTCCGGCGATCCTTCCACCTCAGCCTTCCGAGTAGCCAGAATTACAGGCATGTGCTGCCACACCTGGTTGATTTTTTGATTTATTGTAGAGATGAGGTCTCGCTGCCCAGGCGGGTCTCGAACCCGCGGGCTCAGGCAATCCACTCACCTCAGCCTCCCAAAGGCGTGGGATTACAGGCTGAGCCACCGAGCCCGGCTGTGAATATTTTTTAATCCACTTTCAATAACATTTTTTCCTACAGAAAAAGGCTGTTTTTGCAGTTTTTAAAATTTGACGTTAGAACATAATCTTTTTATTTCTCTGAGTAAAAGAAAATGAGAACCTAGGAGCTTTAATTAAAAATTAAAAAGGAACCATTATTAATACAAGCAATGACTTCTGTAACACAACTTAACAATAAAGAGAAAGTTATGGATACAATTTTGTTATGATCTTCAAGTAGGTTATTGTTTACCTGCTTTATATATCTATTTACTTTCTTGACTATACCATTCAATATAGAGTATCTGTTTATTGTTAATACTAAGATTTTAACAAAATAGGACCTGTTTAATATTAAGCTCAGGAATAGAATCATGATTTGTACTTTGGGGTTTAATTGTTCTTTTCTAAATTTCTAAACAAAACAAAAAATAGCAGCTCTCTGTTAAATGTGTTTGAATGTTGGATCATTTAAC
>NW_007006123.1:0-303 GCF_000164805.1 Carlito syrichta
ACTGGCTTTAGAGTCAGAAAAAATGGGACTTGGAGGTAAGAAATATACCCGAGTGAGGAATGTATCCCTGGCCTTTCTTGGCATAAGGCCTCATTGCCGAGTCAGATGTCCAGCCTTGGTGAGACACATTTCTCACGTCGGAGAGGAACCCAGTGAGGGAGTCTCTGGAACTCCCACCCAAAGTGTCAGCATCCATTGGGGTGGTTGGGACTGTAAGGTTCTGACCTTGGGAGAGACTCATATGGGGGGGGTGAAGAGGGGAAGGACTTAGGGTAGGTTTTCAGGTGAAAGAATTTCTTTGTT
>NW_007006124.1:0-648 GCF_000164805.1 Carlito syrichta
ATCCCAACTCCATACACAAATGGATGTTCTTCCTTTTTTAGCTTTTTTCATTTTTTCATTGAGTTGCAGTCCTACTCCATCTCCCAGGTTGGAGGGTGCTGCCTCACTCCAGGCTATCCCAGCCTCAGCCTGCTGGGCTCCAGCAAGCCTTTCCTGGGGCTTCTGAGAAGCTAGAGTGACAGGTGCATGCCACCACGCCTGGTCATTTGGGATGGAGGGTAGTGACAAATCTCGCCGCGGTGCCCAGGCCGGTCTTGGCCCCAGGGCTTGGGCTGGCCGCTAGCCTTTGCCCCCCCAAAGCACTGGGATGGCAAGACTGAGCACCAGAGGTTAGGGCTGAAACGTTTCAAGCTTGGGGGACCCTCACGTGTAAGAGTTGGGGGCAGAAGGACAGAGGGCAGAAGGTTTGCAGGAGAATGGATTTCTGTCTGCCTTTTTTCTTTCTTGCTTTCTTTTTCTTTCTTTTCTTTCTTTTCTTTTTTCTTTCTTGCTTTCTTTTTTCTTTCTTTTCTTTCTTTCTTTCTTTCTTTCTTTCTTTCTTTCTTTCTTTCTTTCTTTCTTTCTTTCTTTCATTTACTTTCACACTAGAATTCCCAGGCTGCTCTCAAACCACCCAAATCTGGGCCATTCTTTCTGCCTGGGCCTCCA
>NW_007006125.1:0-2047 GCF_000164805.1 Carlito syrichta
ATCAGCTCAGATGGGAGCTCTGCTCTGGTTTCCACTTTGATCTGGACTTTATTTGTGTCAAGAAGTGTTCCAGCCTCCAAACCTCCTCCCTGAACTTCCAGACTCTTATCTGCCTTATTTTTAGAAGCCATTGCTCTCACCCCAAACTTCGTAGCATGTGACAGACAGTATCTGTCACCTATTCATTGTTCAGTCCTCCCTCGTCTCTTGCTAGGAGACACTGACTTTGGTTCAGAACAGCCGTGGGCCCAGTCCCACATGGTGGACCACCATTGGTGGAAGCCAGTTTGGATAACTTTGCTTCTCGCTGTCCAGACTCCCAAGTAGCTAGGTGTGGTGTGTCACTCAGGTCTGGCCATGACAGAAAAGTCTGAGACTCCTAGGGACCAGTGTCTAAAAAACTCTGCTTTCTTGATAAACAGGTGGTGGGGCAGGAGGGACAATACAGAATGTCCCTCCTGCTCCACCACCTTCATCCTGCCTCAAGCGTGACACACAGCCGTAACAGCCATATTGCAAACATTAGGGGAATTCTAAGAAAATCTGCAGAAGTTAGTACTAATACTGTTGAGCTTGTCAACTAGTACCAGCAACCTCCAGACTTCCTGTTAAGTGAGGAAAAGTAAATCCTTCATTATTTGAAGCAATGCAGTCACATAGTCCATATGCTATTACTTGCAGCCTTTGACATTCCCTACTGATATATACAAACCAAACATATAAAGGGAAAATCGTTTGTCAAATGTAGACCACTCCAAGGAAACTCAATCACTGTCCCCATCACTCGGCCTGATAGCCCACTCAAATCACAATTCCCAGGAGACGCTGTGTGTTCTTTCCCTTCGGATGTCATTGCATCTATTTGAGAGATGGGAAAGTTAAGGGTTCAAATGAGTAATTCTGGTTGAAGAGTTACATAGAGCATTCTTTTCCATAAACCTCACAGGTACATGATGGTTTCTCTTCACTCATGCAACATGTATAATTTTTTTCACTTCTCAGTGTATAAGAAATTTATTGCACCAAAAAAAGAAAAAGAAAAGATATCGTTGCTGTCTGTCCTCAGAGGCTTAAAAAAAATTTATTGTTTTTCTTTTTTTGTTTTTAAGCCCTTCTTTCTCCTCAGACACTGTTTGACTGCCCACCCAATAGCAAGCCCCTCTCAGGACTCACTTCTCAAAGCCCAGTTTTATTTAGGTATAGACAGCCATATGCTTGGGGTGACCAGAGCCCTCCCTGACCCTAGGGTGTAAGTCCTTACTAGTCCAAGCCGAGGAAAACAATTCCATTCTGACCATAGCAATTCCCTTCTCCTTGATGAGACATGTTTAGGAAAAACATGAAACATAATTCTAACAAGCTGAGAGAGAAAGTCTGCTGGGAAACTTCTAAGAAAGCCTTCCTTCCTGTTTTTTTGTTTGTTGGTTTTTTGAGTTGGGGTCTCACTCTATGGCCCACGCTGGAGTGCAGTGGCACCATCACGGTTCACTGAAGCCTCAGCCTCCTGTACTCAGGTGATCCTTCTACCTCAACGTCCCAAGTAGCTGGGACTATAGGCGCCACCATGCCCAGCTGATTTTCTGTAGAGGTGAAGTTTTGCTGTGTTGCCTAGGCTGGTCTCAAATCCCTAAACTCAAGCGATCCTCTCACCTCAGTCTCCCAAAGTGCTGGGATTTCAGGTGTGAGCCACCACACCTGGCCTCCTTTCTTCCTCTGAAAAGGAAGCATCCCAGTAGGCCAGGCTGCAGGAACACAGATCTGAATCAACACTCTAGAAATGCTGATGCTTTCCTCCTGTGGAAATCCAGAGCAGTTCCAAGTGGCTGGGACAAAGAGGCAGGGGGCACAGAGAGCTCTACTCCATGCAGTTATTCAGAGACCCAGTACCAGGCTACAGCGTCTTGTCTTCAACACATGGCTTCCAAAGTGGCCCTGAGGGTCGCACCCTGGTTAGCCAAAGGGGGAAAAGTCTGGCCTGCTTTCTTTGACAGCATCTCCTAGATGGACAACTTAATGGCTCCAGGAACAGTTGCATTGTTGTTGGATC
>NW_007006126.1:0-2988 GCF_000164805.1 Carlito syrichta
TATCGCCCAGGCCGATCTCAAACCCCTGGGCTTAGGCAATCCTCTTGCCTCGGCCTCCCAAATTACTGGGATTACAGGCTTGCGCCACTGCACCCAGTTCCCCTCTTCTTGTCTTGCTCTATTGCTCTTACACATTCACAGAGAAATTGTTTTGGAAGAGTTGCCCTCAGTTTGACCCGAATGACTATACTTACAGCATAAAATTATCCTAATTTTGAGTGTGCTGTCTGTTTCCTTATAGCCCTGATTTATATTTTTATTTGCTTAATATATTTGCTTAAGGGAAATACCTTCACATCTGTTGTAGATAGCTGGCCTTCTGTCTCTTTAGCCATGAAGAACCCTTTAGAACTCTTTAGTCTATAAAAAGGTAATCCCCATGCTACTGCCTACCTCATGCATAGCATAAAACCTTAAGGTCACAAATATGAAGAGCTATTATTTTCCATCAGTAAGAAGACTGAGATTCTTTATTCACAGCACATGGATATAAAGTGCTGGCTGGACTATTCACAATAACAAAAACATGGAACCAACTGGGCTATCGAAACTGGACTAGATAAAAAAAGATGTGGTACATACACATGATGGAATATTACAGAGTCATAAAGAAGAAAAAAATTATGGACTTTGCAGCAACTGGCTGGAATCAACTCTATTTTCCAATGGTATCCATTTTCAAATGACTACAGCAAAAGTTTTTGGTCAAAAAGGGATGATAGACTAATCATATTTGTCACACTTGGAAAATAGAGTTGAGAAATAAAGTGAAAAGCAGGCCATAATTAATAGGCACTGAGGTTTAAAAGATACAAAAAGAGAGAAGCAATGAACTAAAGGAGTGATCAGTAAGGACAGGTGTAGTCTTCAATGAGAAGGAAATAAAACCTAAGAGTAAGTGGAGCTTTAAGGACAAGAAAGATGCAGACCAGAAGGTAGGGAACATCCTCTAATAAATGTGTTTGAATTAATTTGTCTGTATATCCTTAGAATGATTCTTTCATTCCCCTGAACCCATATAAACTCATAAAGTTTAAGGAAGTCTCTGTCCTGTGAATCTAAAATAACACAAAAACTTTTAAATGTGGTTTTAACGAATTATTTTATTATAAGATCTGATTCCAGCCAGCATTTTTTCCCCCTTTTTCTTGGTCAGTCTAAGAACGTGTAGCCACAGACATGTATAAGTGGTAGAGTGAGCTGATGACACCTCTCCATTTCATTCTTTTTGGAATGGCTCCTCTCTTACTTGTTCTGTCTCTGTATACCTTTTATTCTAGTGCCTGCTCCTTAATTACATATTAATATAGCAAGATGATCATTAAAACCTTCATCCATGTGCATTTCATCTTCCGTTTTCATACAAAAGACCCATTCCTTATTTATTCAAGAGCATTCATTGCCTTAGAGAGGGTGAAGTTTGTTTAAACAGGAATTTAAGTAAAAAGGAAAAATAATTATTGAGCTTTGATGATCAAAACAGGGGTTTAGAGACATTTCCAAGGCATCAGCTATGAAAGGCAATTTTTTTTTCCAGGCAAAATGGCAACTTTTGAAAGTAAAAAAGCAAAGCCAGGAAGCAACAAAACAAAGAAGTAGAGAGTAACTTTCACGTGTGAACTCTTGATTGCCTGAAGAGTTGGATCATTCCACCTGGAAAAGGAGATTAGGTGTTCTGTGATAGTCAGGGTGAGTATTAGAAAAGTCCGGAGAAGGGAAGTCAGTGGGATCTACTTGATGTGGAAAAAAATATGTGGAAAAGGCCAAGGTCATGCCCAGACTCTAAATAAGTGAGAAAAATCCTTCACCAGCACCCAGAACTATATTACTATCTGTTTTTTTGTTCTTTGCCACTTCTGGATATCCCACGCTCAGATCCTGCACATTCTCTCCAGACCACTGAACAGAAATCATGTGCATCTGTGTCATAGGACCGCCTATTTCCTCCTAAATATTCCTACTCAGTGGCCCCATTGACTCATAAGCTCCCTGAAATTGAAGGGCTCTTGGGGACAATGTGAAAAGGAAAGTCCCTTGACCTTGGACCTAGAGTCCAAGGTTTCCTTATGAGCCAGCACAAGGCAAAACTTCAGTGGTATAAGTATTGTAATGTACTAGGTTAATCAGTCTCCTATTTGTTATCACAAATTACCCTCAGCTATGCAGTCCAACCACATTTATCAGATTTTTATTTAGTATGCATCAACATGGGACAAATCACTCAACACCATAGCATTAAATCTAGTAAATACACTATCAAGATTTAAAACTAAACACCAACAATTCTCTTTTATTGTCAATTCACTCTTTAGTTTCAGAGATAAGTTTCTGAGTATGTATTCCCATATTTATTATTAGGCTTCTCAGTCCCACCAGAAGTCTCATGCTGTTTCAGGTAATTAAGTGCTGATTGAATGAGCATGGCCTGAAAAATTGCCACTGGAGTCAGGGTAGTCCTTGCAGCACCTTTGGCTTCAGGTTACTCCTAATCCAAGTCCCACACAAAGCCCATCTTTTCAAAGTCCCAGTAGATTTTGATAAAAAAGGAATATCTTGGCATTTGTAGGCAGTATTAAGAAAAAAAGTAAATGCTAGAAACAAATACGACCAGTGCATAATGTGAAATAGAAGCACCAATTATTTTATTAGCAGCTATCCAAAAACCAAGTATTCCCCAAACCCAATACCTGTCTTACAATTTTCATATCTGCTGTTCTGAACCATGGGCTCAAGAAAATATGCTGACTTCCAAACTTAAGCAAATGTTTACTGTCTCAGGCAGAATTGGTAGGCCAAGGAAATGTTCAACTTGTAAAGAAAAATTTGTGTTTGAATGTAAAATTAAGCACTGTATGATCCCAAGATGTCTTTCTCCAGATGATCTGACTCCATATCTATGCAAGTGATTTTATAACACTGTAAATTGTAACTGGTAGCAATGCCAATGATTCTTGTCCATAGATACGCAAATTCTGTCCTGTCAGGTTT
>NW_007006127.1:0-2128 GCF_000164805.1 Carlito syrichta
TTATTGTAGAGATGAGGTCTCGCTGCCCAGGCGGGTCTCGAACCCGCGGGCTCAGGCGCAATCCACTCACCTCAGCCTCCCAAAGGCGCAGGATTACAGGCCGAGCTAAAAGTGCATTTTTAGGCTGGGTTCGGTGGCTCAGCCTGTAATCCCGCACTTTGGGAGGCCGAAATGAGTGGATCGCCTGAGCCCATGGTTCGAGACCCCACCTGGGCAACTTGGAGAGACCTCATTACTACAATAAAGATCAAAAAATTAGCCGTGCAAAAATTAAATAAAAGTGCATTTTTATAAAATGTTGCAATGGAAACAGTTAAAAAACATGTTCTTCTTGAGCTCCCCTTAGAAAAGACGGATATCTCAAGAATCAAGGACACTTAATTGGGCTATTGGAAACCACGTCCAACATTACAAAAGGTGGTACTTGGTACTCTTCCTTTTTCAATTCCTCAAGAACGAGATAAAAACTTTTTAAAGAGATGATAAAAGAATTGAAAAGTCTCTTCTTTTCCTTTTGTCATAACATTTGTGACTGTTAAGACCTGAAACAGGGGAGTTGAAGGTTGGATGTAATTTCTATCCATATCTTTAGAACTGAAAGAGCCTGAGCTAGACTCAGGTCAAAGGAAGTAAGGAACTATTTGCTTAGGGTGAGATTAGTATCTAAGTGAGAAATTAAACATCTGAATAATTATAAGGGGTCATATCCTTAACATATACCTATACACATAAACCGATTAAATGCTAAATTTCTTATGCAGTGATTAAAAATAAGACCTGTCCAGTTTGACTGTCTTTTAAAAACACTACATATATAAGCACAGCAAAATATAAGGACCAAATGGCCCGGTGTTTGTCAGTATGCAACCCTTAGTCTAGACTTAATAGATTGTTAAAGGGAAATGTGGTTTTCTCCTCCATCATCTGTACCATCTTACTAGGAAATAAAAGAATATAAAGTTTTAGGTAGGAGACCCTGTTAATAAAATGGTGCGTATCTGATTTCCTTGTACTCTATGTTGTTTCCCTCAGAATTTGAGGATGGTAATATGTGACTGACTAGCTATTGATCCAGATAAGGAGAATGAATGCCTACCCTATAGACGCCATAGCTTCTTAAACATCCACATAAAACCTTTTTTTTTTCCTAAAGATGAGGCATAATTAAACTAAGTAGCATAAAGCAAATGAAAAAGTGGCAAACGTTTCAAATTGGCTCTTTACAGCATCAAAGCCCAAAGAACAGAAGATAAAGTTGGGCAGGCATTAATTTATTCTAAATATAAGGAAGGAGCTAAAACTCAAAGCCTACATAACAACCATTTTATCACAGCTACTATTGTCCAATTCATGAAACACACGCTAGCCAAGAGCACCACCATTTCTCACTTAGACTAGGAAGAGTCTCCTAATTATTCTCACCCATGCACTGCTGCTAGCTTTCAATGTGTTTTCCAGGTTGCAAGCAGAATGATAAATTTAAAATGCAAATCTGATCATGTCAGTTTACATCTTAAAACTCTTAAGTGGCTTCAGATTGCCTTAGGATAAAGTTCAAAATCCTCAAAATGGCTTATACAGTTCTTAATCTAGCTTGGTTATCCTCTTGGTCCTCATTTTGAGCCACTGGCCTTGTCGATGATATTCAGCTCTAAAAATCTTTCAGTTTCTCCAACTTGTCATTTCTCTCTGGCTTCTTGGTCATTTGATATACCATTCCTTCTGAACTACTTTTTAATCTTTTCCCATCGCATTTATCTCCTTTTAAATCCATATTATTTATTTACGTATTTCTATGCTTATTACTTATCATCCCCTGATAAAAGATACAAGGGTAAGGATCTTTGTTTCCTTTACTGACATTTCAGGGCCTAGAACAGTACCTTGTATGTAAAGGGTATGCAATAAATATTTGCTCAATGAATGAATGAAATCCTTTCATTTCCATACTTTACTTTATCATGTCTGTTTTTCTGCAAGATTGAACGCTCTATGAAGGCAGAAATCATGTTCATCTAATTCTTTTTGCTCACAAGCAGCACAAAAGCCACTTTTAGACTAACTTAATCAAAAGACTTCTGCTGGAAAAATACTGGACTAGTTCAGCTGAAAACGAAAACTCAGGAAA
>NW_007006128.1:0-11603 GCF_000164805.1 Carlito syrichta
TAGTCCAAAAAGGGTCCTTTCTTTTAAGGTTTTGAGAAACTAGACACTGCAACTTTATTAGTATCGGCGACGTTTGTTTGGAGCAAATTCAGCTCCAGGGGCTGCACGGTTGAATGCAGGAGGAGTTCCACCAATTGCCCCAATTCCTTCCATTGTAGCAGCTTGGCCAAAGCGTTCAGTTGTTGGTGGGGTCTTGAAGAGAAAAAGAGAGCAACATTACAACATAATCATTTCTTCTAAGCTTCCCACCCATCCGTATGTAGTCCCTCCACTGGGGGACCATTCCCACTCAACTATTCAAGGCTCCTGATGATAGGGGTGGGTGACCAAGTCTGTTTAGAACTTTAGTGGATAATCCTGAAATTAAGGTTGCCTGAATTAGGGACTTACCCAATCATCCTACTTTTTTTTTTTTTTTTTGAGTTGGAGTCTCACTCTGTCACCCAGGCTGGAGTGCAGTGGCATGCTTGCTCACGCCCACCACAGCCTCGACCTGCTGGGTTCAGGCGATTCTTCTGCCTCAGCCTTCCAAGGAGCTGGAACTACAGGCATGCTCCACCATACTCAGCTAACTTTTTTATTTATTGTAGAGATGAGGTCTCACCATGTCACCCAGGTCTCAAAGCCTCAGGCAAATCCACTCACCTCTGCCTCCCAAAGTGCTGGGATTACAGAGGTGAGCTTGTACTTCTAACTTTTCATCCACATTCCTCACTATTGACTAAGCAATATCCTAAATTCCTAGGTTGGATAAGTTCTTGCTAAATCCTTTTTCCTGAGCTAGGTATGTGGACAGGAGCAAGGGCAAGCATCAATCTTCAGCAACTTTAGGCCTATTCAGTTTTGCCACTATCCACTCTGACACCAGAACCAAAACAACCTAAGGATTGCTTATGAATCATGAAGCCTTTGGATTCATATCTATTTTATGTGACCTATCAGACAGAAGTATTTGCTTAGATAAAATATTGTCAGAGATTGAGCTTGTTCAAGATTCAAAAATAGGCAGGGCACAGTGGCTCACACCTGTAATCCCAGCAGTTTGGAAGGCCAAAGTGGGAGGATCGCTTGAGGATAGGAGTTAGAGACCAGCCTGGGCAACATAGAGAGACCTTGTCTCTAAAAATTCAAAGAAATTAGCCAGGCATGGTGGCACATGCCTGTAGTCTCAGCTGCCCTGGAGGCTGAGACAGAAAGATCACCTGAGCCCACAAGGTTGAGGCTGTGGTGAGCCATGATTGAACCACTACCAGCTTGGGTGACAGAGACGTGACTCAAAAAAAAAAAAAGATTCAACAGTAAGATCTTTAGGTTACATTTAATGGATACCACTAGTCTACAGACTGATTATCTGTAGGTCCAAGGTTGTGAATAGACAGTCCTTTCTTCTTCTATGACTATTCAGAATTACTGTAAGGCCCTGCAGTTTATTACCAATCCCAAGGTTCCATCCGGCATCATAGTGGCAGGTCCTGGAGGAGCTGGGGTACCAGTTGGCACAGGAGCAGGGGGCATGGCACCTCTGTTGTTTATGCCCATAGCACCTAAAGCAGAGTAGCACGATCAGTACAGGAATTGGAGATTGTTAGTCTCCATGTCAAAGAAAACAATTCAACAAGAACTCTGGGTTAAGACATGTATGTCACCCCCTTACATCTAGGCTAGGTAGCAGAGGCTACACAGCTCATCAGAGACCAAAGACAAAAGGGAATCAGAGCCATTAACCTCTTAGATCCTTACCTCCCATAGCCATCTGGCCCATCCGTATCTCCTGCTCTCTCTGAAAAACAAAAAATACTCAAGACAGTCCAAGACAGCAGTGTATTCTACCACAGTCCATTGAACACCACACACTAAGGGAAGTAGATAGAGTGGTAACACATCCCAAGGGCACTGAGACCAAGCTGAGGAACACACCAATAGCTCCTTGCTAGTTTTGCAACAAGTTCAAAGTTACAGAACTACTAGGACACAAGTCAGTGTCTTCTATTAGGAACAAAAAGAGATGAGAGGAAGGGGGAGAAAAAGTAGATTTCTTCTAAAGCTCCAACTTATACAACTGGAAGGACAGCAAAGGACTAGCCAAATCTGCTATAGGACTCAGTATATCTCATCCTACAGTGACTAAGACTAAACAGAATACAGTGGCCCCAGCTTTTCATCCCAAATCACCTAAATCCAAACCTTACCCTTTCTTTCCTATACTTTTTCTAAAAGGCGTTCCATAACATAGAAAAATTGGTCATATCCTGGTGTCCTAGCAGACAATTCATGATGGGTTTGTCACATCATGACTGGCCTGACATATCATGGGCACATGGGAGATATACCGCATCAGGGAAGGTTCCCTTGAATCCTTCCTGCTGTCGCCGCATCATTTCTTCTTGTTGTCGCCGCATCTCTTCCTCCCGGCGCCTGCGCTCCTCCTCCTGCCTACAGAGTCACAAGGCATTTAAGAAGAAGCATTCCAGAACTTGAACACATTATCATAAGGGACTTAGCCAAGGAGATTAGCCTATTGAAAATGATCATAGCTTACCAGAAAACTGTTAACTGTGCTCAGCCTCTAAGGCAACCCGTAAAGGAGCCTCACAAGACTAGCACCCAGTTGCTTCCTCTCTCTCTTTTTTTGATTTGGAGTCTGTCGCCCAGGTAGGAGTGCAGTGGCATGCTCACAGCCACTGCAGCCTCAACCTGCTGGGCTCAGGTGATTCTTCTGCCTCAGCCTTCCAAGTAGTTGGAGCCACCACCACTCTCAGCTAATTTTTTGATATATTGTAGAGATGAAGTCTTGCCAAGTTGCCCAGGCTAGTCTTGAACCCCTGGGCAGGAAATCCTCTCTCTTCTGCCTCCCAAAGTGCTGGGATTATAGGTGTGAACTACCGCGTCTGGCTCGCTTTTCTCTTTAGCACAGCCCCAGGTTAACTCCTAAAACCCCAGGCAGCTAAAGTATCTCCCACCCAAAGGAAGAACCTGAGAAGCAGCCAGGAAATATTTGCCAACATATTTACAAATACATGAGGTAGCACCGGGGTAGAAGCAGGAGGGAGACATTACCGTTTAACATTGTCAGAGAAAAGGAGTTCAAGAAAAGAAGTTACCTGAGCTCCAGTTGCTTTCGTTTTTGCACCTCTTGGTTGTGCAGCTCTTCCATCCTCCGAAGTTCTTCTTGGCGCCTCATCAAATCTAGAAAAACATACTGACTGAGAATATTCCTCATTCTCATCATATAAATACAATAACTTCCCATAAATAAAGATCCAGAACACAAAGAGGATATACCCCTTATGGGTCACCCAAGGTATCCAGACTCCAAAAATGAAGTCAAGTCCATCATTTCCTTTTCCACAGAATCCAGTATCTCTGCCACATTCCCAAGCCTATTAGACTACTAAGATTAACAAAGTATTTCAGAGAATAAAAGTGGAGATTTAGGCCCTTCTACTAATTGATACAAAGAAACTCCTGAAAAAGGTCATTCTGTTCTTCTAGCTATAAGATTTACAGGCCTATACTCACCCTGTCTCATTAGCATGACCTGATGCTCATGGCGAGCAGCCTCCATCTCCATCTCCAGCTTTTCACGAGCCTCCTTGATGTTGCGGTCCACTTGGTCCTGCTGCTGCTTCTCCATCTCAATGAGTGCCTTCCAGCGCATGGCATACTCATACTCAAAGGAGCCAGGCTGTGCAAATCTCGGTGGCTGCTCTCGCTCCCTATAGACAAGGTTTCCAGGTTACTAACTTTGTTCAAGATTATCCAACTAAAGTACCATACTCCTTCTTAGGGCAAAGATGATTGCCAGTTTACATGTACACTAAAGACCTGCCTCTTTTACATATCCCTTTACAAGCTTCCTTAAGAAGCAAACACCTGACAAGTAATCTATCAGGACTGCATACTTGTGAAATTGCTGGTTCTTTATAACCAGCTTCTCTGGAAGTCCCTCTTCGTCATCTAACTGGTCCATGGGTTCCACAGTCACAGGACGAGGAAAACTGGGAGAAAGAAAGAAGCTCAGTGTTAATCAAATCATATCCCACCATGTTTGCTCTCTATATCTGCCACTGGCATAATGAACTAGTTTGGGCACACGACTGGACAATTAAACATACTTCTGAAGGAGTTTTTATACCTAACCCCAAGTAACCAAGTCCTTTTAATGACAAATATGGAGAATTTGGAATTGATAATCAGGATGGAGTCAGGCTTCAGATCTCTGAATACAGAGCCTCAAAAAGATGTTCAAAATAGATAGGAGCAGTACATAAGGACAGCCTAAACATCTGCTATCTACAGAACTCCAGGAAATGACTTTTGGTAAACACTAAGAGACACTGCATATACAAAACAACTTTCCAGAGTTCTAAAATGTTGAAGGGAACACTTAACACCGATTAAATGTCAACCTACTGAAAGACTAAAAAGTTATTTTTCATAATCCTCATACCACTTCCATAACCTAAAATTATATAAACAATCATACTAGAAAGCTCAACTAGCATCCAAAACCTTTAAATGAACATAGAAACATGGTTACTAGAGGCTAATTCTCCAGACCACAAAAGGAATTAGCAAACAGGTTCATTTCTGAAAAAAAGACCCCTTACTTACGTGGTTAGCAGAAAGGAGCCTTCACTGCATCTGTCCAAAGCTTTCCGAGCGGCTGGCTTCCCTGAGAACTCAACAATGCCTTTTCCTGAGGGCCTTCCTCGATCATCCACAATGACTACAGCCCTCTCCACCTGGCCAAATACAGAAAAGGCTTCTTCCAGTAGTTCGTTGGACACATACTGAGGGAGGTTTCGGACCGTAAGGGATGCACTATGGCAGGCAAAGCGTACACGCAGTTGCTTTCCACGGAGTGGCATATTGTCCAGCTCCACTTTAGCAATCTCCGCTAGGGTTCGTGTTTCCTAGAAAGCAGAGGAAAATTGGAATAACTATGTTTGACAAAGACCACCTGAACAGTCCAAAGGAACACAGCTCAATAACAAAAATGTCTCCAAAAATAAACTGGGCAACAAGCATATAAAGAAACTTGAACAGAAGTAGAAGAATTCTGAGTTTCAGGTAACTTTTTGGTTAAAGTAACTGCTCTGATGGCCTTGCAACAGATCAGATGTAATTCTAGAAGTAATATAATATCACTTACATGGTCATCAATTTCATAGCTTATTCTCTCAAGTGGTAACAGATTATCCAGAAAACAAAGACCACCCTAAAATCTACCTTTACAATACAGCACCCAGAATACTTTAATTTTTGTTAGTTACATACCAGAATCACCTATGCCTTCTCCAAGAGGTCTCTTTAGAACCACAGACCTTGGTGGGATGCCCTTCATATTACTAGAGAAGGAATCTAACACCCAGGGAAAATGACTTGCTGAGATAATCTGGAATTAGTAGCAGATTGAAATAAAAACCACTTCTAACCATTCCATCCAGTGATCTTATTGTCATATTAGGCTCCACATTTATAGAGGTAGATAATGCCCAGAGATATTTTCCTCTCATATACTTCCCCTAATTCAAACTAGACTTAAAAATAAGATCTTGCCAGGTGCAGTTTGGGAGGCCAATGCAGGACTGCTTGAGTCCAGGAGTTTGATACCACCTGGGGAACATAGCGAAATCTCATCTCCACAAAAAAATATAAAAACCAGCCAGGCTCGGGGGCTCAGCCTATAATCCCACGCCTTTAGGAGGCTGAGGTGAGTGGACTGCCTGAGCCCGCGGGTTCGAGACCCACCTGGGCAGCAAGACCTCATCTCTACAATAAATCAAAAAATCAGACGGGCATGGTAGCGCATGCCTGTAATTCCAGCTACTTGGAAGGCTGAGGCAGAAGGATCACTGAAGCCCAGCAGGTCAAGGCTGCAGTGGCAGGGAGCGGCCACTGCACTCCAGTCTGAGCGACAGAGTGAGACTCCAACTCAAAAAAATAAAAATAAAAATAAATAAAAATAAAAACCACCAGTCAGGTGTGGTAGCACATGCTTGTACTACCAGCAATTCAGGAGGCTGAGGTGAATGAATCACCAGAGTCTAGGAGGTTGAAGCTGCAGTGAGCCATGAACGTGCCACTGCACTTCAACCTGGGTGACAGAGTGAGACCAACTCAAAAAAAAAGGTCTGTACTTACAAATAGTTAAAATGGTCCATTTTCATTTTATATTATCTATATTTTACCACAATTAGACAACTTTCAAAAGCCTTAGTTATTGTGCAATTTTTTCACAACAAAAGTATTCATAGGGGAGAAATATAAAAATTGAGCTGATAATTATTGGATAATGCATATGTACAGGTTTCAGGGGCATTCTATAGTCATAGTATTCTAGACAAATAAGTTGATGTTGCCCTTAAAACAAAACAATCTATGAGGAAAAATTAAAATCTGCGTTTTTTGGGTACTGTTTCATCAACTATAAGCTTTTAACGAACAGATCATCTGAAAATCATTCTCACTGTCTAATTTCCCACCTCCATCATTCCCCAGCTTTCCCACCTTTTAGAGCACATCCCCCAAAGCCAACAGGTGCTCACCAAGCGGATAAAGCCAAATCCTTTATCCTTATGAATGAAAACTTCGCCTGCCTTCCCATATTTCTCAAATAGTTTCCTCATTTCCTCCTCAGTGATGTCAGGAGGAAGATTTCCCACAAAGAGACGGCTTCGTTGGGTAAAGGTCTTCTCTCCTGGTTTCCTAAAATTCTTCAGGTCAATAGTCAAGCCTTCATCTGAGAGAAGATACACAGTCACTCACAAGATTGGGGAGAGAATTAGTCACAAAGAAAAAGAAAAGAAAAGAATTACAGTCATATCCTCAAAGACCTATTAACTGCAGCTAGATTAGGAAATTTTAAAAAAAAGGTCAGCCTGTAAACCCGCGCCTTGGGAGGCTGAGATGAGTGGATTGCCTGAGCCCAGGGGTTCGAGACCCACCTGGGCAACTTGGTGAGACCTCATCTCTACAATAAATCAAAAAAATTAGCCAGGTGTGGTAGCGCGCACCTGTAGTTCCAGCTATTTGGAAGGCTGAGGCGAAAGGATCGCCGGAGCCCCAGCAGGTCGAGGCTGCAGTGGCCGGGAGCGGCCACTGCACTCCAGTCTGGGCAACAGAGTGAGACTCCGACTCAAAAAAAAAGGTTGGGCAAGACGGTTCATACCTGTAATCCCGGCACTTTGGGAGGATTATTTGAGGTCAGGAGTTCATGACCACTCTGAGCAACATACAGAAACCCATCTCTTTAAAAATGAATTAAAATTAAAAAATAAGAAAACATGGCAGGGTGTGGCAGTTGATGCCTGTAAGTCCTGTACTTTGGGAGGCCAAGGCAGGAAGACTGCTTGAGCCCAGGAGCTCGAGACCAGCCTGGGCAACATAATGAAACCTTGTCTCTAGAAAAAAAATAAAATTAGCAGGGCATGGTGGTGTACACCAGTAGTCCCAGCTACTCGGAAGGCTGAGGCTGCAGGGAGCTGTGATCATGCCACTGCACTATAGGCTGGGTGATAAGAGTGAGACTTCAACTCAAAATAAGTACATAAGGAAACATAACTGCTGTAGAGGAGGTAAGTACCATTTCCCAATGCAATCTATTCACTAACCACTTATCAGTAAACTGCACCTTAGAATTTGGAAGCAATATGTAGGGATCTAGAGAAACATTGCAACAGCTCTTCTATGGGCCAGAAACCAAGCTGGACTAAGCAAGAGAGAAAAAATACAGGAGCTACTGGCCAAAGAGAAAATTAAGCAATTCAAAAAGGACTATGTTATAAGGATCGATTTTAAAATTTAAAAGCTGCCATTTTTTCAGACTGGGGACAATGGAATGAAAACAAATAGGAGCCAGGCTCGGTGACTCAGCCTGTAATCCCAAGCCTTTGGGAGGCTGAGGTGAGTGGATTGCCTGACCTGCGGGTTCGAGACCCGCCTGGGCAACTTGGCGAGACCTCATCTCTACAATAAATCAAAATTATCCGGGCGTGGTAGCGTGCGCCTGTAGTTCCAGCTACTTGGAAGGCTGAGGCGGAAGGATCACCGGAGCCCAGCAGGTCGAGGCTGCGGTGGCCGGGAGCGGCCACTGCACTCCAGTCTGGGTGAGAGTGAGACTCCAACTCAAAAAAAAAAAAAAAAAAAAAAAAAGAAAGAAAGAAAAGAAAACAAATAGGTTAGGCAAGAGCAATTCTTTGTAGAAAACTCAAAATACAGTTGAAACTGGTTCTAGTCTTAGAAGCACACAATAGGTAATCAAAGTTCAGTGAATGAACAAGAATTAATTTAAAGACTTTTCACTCTGAATTAAAATGAGCCGGTACAGGCTCAAAGCTACAAGTATAATACTCAGTACCAGACTTCTTCATTAAGCATTAAAGACTTGCTCCAAGCCGGGCTCAGTGGCTCAGCCTGTAATCCCTCACCTGTGGGAGGCTGAGGTGAGTGGATTGCCTGAGCCCGCGGGTTCGAGACCCACCTGGGCAGGTGAGACCTCATCTCTACAATAAAATAAAAAAATTAGCTGGGCGTGGTAGCGCGCACCTATAATTCCGGCTACTCGGAAGGCTGAAGTGGAAGGATCGCCTGAGCCCAGGTCGAGGCTGCGGTGGCTGGTAGCGGCCACTGCACTCCAGTCTGGGCAACAGAGTGAGACTCCAACCCCCCCCCAAAAAAAAAAAAAAAAAGGACTTGTTCCAAGGCTGGGCATGGTAGCTCAAGCCTATAATCCCGCACTTTGGGAAGCCGAGATGAGAGGATTGCCTGAGACCAGCCTGAGCAACTTGGTTGTGAGACCTGCCTAAGCAACATTGCAAGACCTTGTCTCTACAATAAATCAAGAAAAATTAGCTGGGTGTAATGGTGCACGCCTGTAGTTCCAGCTACATGGACGGCTAAGGCGGAAGGATCACTTGAGCAGTGGTCGTGAGTGTGCCACTGCCCTTCACCCTGCTGGGGCAAGAGTGAGACTCTTGACTCAAAAAAAAAAAAGGACTTGTTCCAAATTCTCTTTAACTACCAGTCATCTGATGACTACATCTGAGAACCAAGCTAAGGTAAAACATGTAGACATCTGTTAAGCATAAAATATGCCAACACAGCAGAACAACCTGTACTCGACTGCTGTCATACATGTCTGTTCCTTGGTTTCTATCATAAGAGGTAAATAGGGAGGAAAAAGAAGAAAGATGTATCATTAAAGGCCTATACCCTTCTAATCCCAAGAGACGAATCTAAAAACCAAGAAACGATTCCCAAGAGAACCTATTTCTACTCCATCATCTCCCATCTACCCACTTTGGCTGCTGGTCTGCTGCCCATTTGCAGGTATTGGCGGTGGTGGTGGCTGCTGCTGTTGCTGCTGGTGGTGCTGCTGCTGGTGGTGATGCTGATGATGCTTTCTTGGAGTATGGTTTTGCTTCTCCAAACTAAAAGTTTTATTGCTCTGCATTTTTGCACCCTAAAAAGAAAAGGCAAACTATCAAATAAATTCAGTGCTAAGAAAGCAATCAGTCACCTTTCTGATGACTTATGTCACTAATCACCTTTGGTATTCTGGCTTTTGCCAGATCCAAACAATTGGTAACTTTGAACAACTATGGCAAAGGAGTACAATTCAAAAATCTAAAACACAACCAGGCATTAGCAGTTATGTTGCACATAGAAATAAAATGAAACAGCAGACACCAGGACTCTAAGATGATGCCAGTCATACCAGTGAAAAATTCATGGACATCAAACTATGGGAGCTTCCAAGCTGGATAATGATACAGGATTTCACCTCTAAGGCCACTGGAAAATTTCAAAGAGGTTACCACCACTGCTACAAGTACATCAATGTGAAGAAAGGGAACACCCCTGGGGTTTCTATGGGGTTGGCGGCTTACGTGCTTTTCAGTTACTGCCTTTCTTACAAGAAGCTCAAACACAAGTGGGTATGTAAGTACCACCAAAGAGGGCGCACTCTGCTCTCCTGACCATGACCACCTTGGCACAACACCCTTCATAAGGAACTTGATCATTCCTGGATTATTTCATAATCTAATGAAAATCAACACCCGACGGTTTCTTTTGCCTGTGGCAGCTCTGGCACTCACCCTGTCTTTTCTCTAATAAACTTTGTTTGAAAATTTTTAAAAAGAGAGAGAAGAAAATTAACACCCTAATAAAAGATGACTGGTACCGGGGGGGGGGATTTGGCTACTTGGAAGGCAGAGGCAGAAGGATAGCTAGAGCTCAGCAGGTTAATGATGGGGTGGCCATGAGTGCCACCGCACTCTAGCCTGGGCGACGGAGTGAGACTCCAACTCAAAAAAAAAAAAATTAGCCAAGTGTGGTGGCATGCGACTGTAGTTCCAGTTACTTGGGAGGCTAAGGTGGAAGGATCCCAAGTCAAGCAGGTCAAGACTGCAGTGGCCATGAGCATGCCACTACACTCCAGCCTAGATGACAGAGCGAGACTCCTACTCAAAAATAAAGAAAGAATCAATTCCTAAAAAAGGGCCCTATCCCACATTAAAAACATATTTGAAAAACAAAATGATTGGCTGGGCACAGTGGCCCACGCCTATAATCCCAGGACTTTGGAGGCCTAGGTAAGAGGATTGCCTGAGCCCACAGTTCGAGACCAGCCTGGGCAACTTGGTGACCTCATCTCTATAATAAATCAAAAAATTAGCTGGGCATGGTGACACGTGCCTATAATTCCAGCTACTTGGAAGGCTGAGGCAGAAGAATTACCTGAGCCCAGCAGGTCAAGGCTGCGGTAGCCGTGAGCATGCCACCATACTCCAGCCTCGGCAACATAGTGAGACTCCAACTCAAAAAAAAAAAAAAAAAAAAAAGATTAAAATAGATTCTAGTTATCACAAGGACAAAGACTAATAAAACCTTGTTCTTCTCCGGAATAAGTCCCAGGCCATGGTAGATACTATGGAAAGAATGGAGTAAACAGTATGGGACGTAAGGTTATACATTCTTAGGTTTGAGTCACACTCCTAATATACTTACTCGCTATGTATTACTTAGTAAATTACTTCTGTTCCTGTTTCTTCTGCTGTGATCAAGGAAACAATTAAAAAAATACCTGTCTCTCAACACCTGTGAAAAAGGAAAAGAATTGGGGGGGGGGGAACCCTTGTCTCTCAAGGTGGCTATGACAACATGTAAAAATATGGGCTGGACATGTTGGCTCACGCCTGTAACCCCAGCACTTTGGCAAGCGGAGGCGAGAGGACTGCCTGAATCCAGGAGTTTGAGATCAGCCAGGGAACTTGGTGAGACCTTGTCTCTACAGTAAATTTTAAAAAAAAAATTAGGCCAGGCTTGATGGCTCAGTCTGTAATCCCAGCACTTTGGGAGGCCGAGGTGAAGGGACTGCCTGAGCCCGCAGGGTCGAGACCTGCCCAGGCAACTTGGCAAGACCTGTCTCTACAATAAATCAAAAACGAACTGGGCGTGGTAGCATGCGCCTGTAGTTCTGGCTACTTGGAAGGCTGAGGCGGAAGGATCACCGGAGACCAGCAGGTTGAGGATGTGGTGGCCAGGAGCATGCCACTGCACTCCAGTCTGGGTGACAGAGTGAGACTCCAACTCAA
>NW_007006128.1:11623-14229 GCF_000164805.1 Carlito syrichta
AAAAAAAAAAAAAAAAAAAAATTTGCCGAGTGTGGTGGTGTGTGCCTGCGGTTCCAACTACTTGGAAGGCAGAAGCGGAAGGATCACCTGAGCCCAGCAGGTTGAAGTTGCAGTGGCCATGAACATGCTACTGCATTCCAGCCTGGGTGACAGAGTGAGACTCTGACTCAAAAACAAAACAATACAAAAACTAGCTCACTACTGGCATATAGTAAGCGCTCAGTAAATAGTTACTAATCACAATAGAAAGATAAATGGCCTGAGTCCATGGGTTCGAGATCAGCCAGGGCAACTTGGAGAGACCTCATCTCCACAATTTAAAAAAAAAAAAAAGCTGGGTTTGGTAGCATTGTGCCGGCAGTTCCAGCTAATTGGAAGGCTGAGGCAGAAGGATCACCGGAGCCCAGCAGGTTGACACTGGGGTGGCCACTGGGGTGGCCATGGGTGTGCCACTACACTCCAGCCTGGATGAAGGAGTGAGACTCCAACTCAAAAAAAAAAAAAGCAAAAACAAACAAACAAAATAAAAGAAAGATAAATGGCCAGGTGTGGGGATTCAAGCCTGTAATCCCAGCACTTTGGGAGGTGAAGGCGAGAGGATTGCCTGTGCTCAGGAGTTTTGAGACCAGCCTGAGCAACATGGCAAGACCTCGTCTCTACAATAAATCAAAGAATTAGCTGGGCATGGTGGCACATGCCCTATGGTTCCAGCCACTTGGAAGGCTAAGGTGGAAGGATCACCTGAGCCCAGCATGTTGAAGCTGTGGTGGCTGTGAGCATGCTACTACGCTCCAGCCTGGGCAAGAGTAAGACACACTGAGTCAAAAAAAAAAAAGATAAATGACTACCAATGCAGCAAATAAGATAAACAAGAATAAGGATAACTATACAATTACAAGATATTAAATTGTCATTTAAAAAACAAAAGAAGCCGGGCTCGGTGGCTCAGCCTGTAATCCCACGTTTTGGGAGGCTGAGGTGAGTGGATTGCCTGAGCCCGCGGGTTCGAGATTCACCTGGGCAACTTGGCGAGACCTCATCTCTACAATAAATCAAAAAAATTAGCCAGGCATGGTAGCACGCGCCTGTAGTTCCAGCTACTCGGAAGGCTGAGGCAGAAGGATCGCCGGAGCCCAGCAGGTTGAGGCTGCGGTGGCCGGGAGTGGCCACTGCACTCCAGTCTGGGCGACAGTGAGACTCCAACTCAAAAAAAATAAAATAAAATAAAAATAAAAAGAAGACTAAAAGGAAAACAAGATGAACATTCCACAATCCAGACTGAATTTAAAAGTTGAGTTTTAAAATGAAAATTTTCTTTCCTTCCTTTTTTTTAGGCAGGGTCTGGTTGCTGCCCGGAATGGAGTACAGTGGCATGAACATGGCTCACTATAGTCTCCTAAATATCTGGGGCTACAGTCATGTGCCACCACGCTGGGATTAATTATCTTATTTTTTGTAGAGATGAGGTCTCACTGTGTTTCCTTGGCTGGTCTCCCAACTCCTAGGTTCAAGCTATCGTCCCACTTTGGCCTCCCAAAGCAATGGGATTAACAAGTATGCGCTACACATGAAAAAAAAATTTTCTTTTTTTGAGTTGGAGTCTCACTCTGCTGCCCAGACTGGAGTGCAGTGGCACGCTCCCGGCCACTGTAGTCTCAACCTGCTGGGCTCTGGTGATCCTTCTGCCTCAGCCTTCCAAGTAGCTGGAAATACAGGCGGGCGCTACCACACCTGACTAATTTTTTGGTTTATTGTAGAGATGAGGTCTCACCAAGTTGCCCAAGTGGGTCTCGAACCCACAGGCTCAGGCAATTCACTCACCTCAGCCTCCTAAGATGCAGGATTACAGGCTGAGCCACCAAGCCCAGCTTCATGAAAACTTTCTAATTGATCAGATTAACAAACGGAAGACCATCTTCCTCATCCAAGGACAGTTTCCCAGGAAATGAAATCAAAACAGCAAAGTCATGCTAGGCATGGTTGCTCATGCCTACAACCCTAGCACTTTGGAAGGCCAAGGCAGGATTGCTTGAGCCCAAGGGTACATGACCAGCAGCCTAGGGAAACCTTGTTTATACAAAAAAAAAAAAACAAACAAAATGCGGGCATGGTGGCTCATGCCTGTAATCCCAGTACTTTGGGAGGTGAAGGTGAAAGGACTGCCTGAGTCCAAGGGTTCGAGGCCAGCCCAGGCGACTTAGTGCGACCTTGTCTCTACAATAAAAAACCAAAAAATTAGCCAGCTATCATGGCGAGTGCCTGTAGTCCCAGCTACTTGGGAGGCTGAAGTGGAGGATCACCTAAGCTCTGTAGATCAAGGCTGTGGTAACCGTGATTGTGACTGTCATCACTGGGTGACAAAGTGAGACTCTGATTAAAAAAAAAAACAAAAAAACTAGGCATGGTTGTACATGCCTGTAGCCCCAGTTACTTGGGAGGCACTGCCCTACAGCCTAGGAACCTCAGTGAGATCTCAACTTAAAAAAAAACAAGAAGCCAGGCTCGGTGGCTCAGCCTGTAATCCCACGCCTTTGGGAGGCTGAGGTGAGTGGATTGATTGTCTGAGCCCACGGGTTCGAGACCCGCCTGGGCAGCGAGACCTCATA
>NW_007006128.1:14843-16923 GCF_000164805.1 Carlito syrichta
CAGAGGCGGAAGGATCGCCGGAGCCCAGCAGGTCGAGGCTGCGGTGGCCGGGAGTGGCCACTGCACTCCAGTCTGGGCGATAGGAGAGTGAGACTCCAACTCAAAAAAAAAAAACAAGGGGGGGGGGGGGCGATCCTAAAGCCCTTTCCCTCAAACACAAGATCCTCTAGTAAGAATTTAGTTGAAGAACACATGCAGAACAGGCTCATGCTTGTAACTCTAGCACTTTGGAAGTCCAAGACAGGATTGCTTGAGCCCAAGGGTTCAAGACAAGCAGCCTAGGTAACATAGGGAAACGTTGTCTCTACAAAAAAACAACAAAAAAACCCTGGGTGTGGTGGCTCAATATTTCATAAATATTGTATTGATGGTAAACATTATATGATGCCGATGCCTTTAAAATAAATTATATTTCTCAGGTGAAGGAAATGAGTCAAAGTCTTGGCTACTATTGATTTTGGATGATGAGTATACGGGAATATTGATTGACTGATTGATTAGTAGGAGTCTCACTGTCGTCCAGACTGGAGAGCAGTGGCATGCTCACAGCCACCACAGCCTCTACCTGCTGGGCTCAGGGAATCCTTCTACCCCAGCCTTCCAAGAAGCTTGAATCACAGGTGCATACCATCACACCCAGGTAATTTTTTAAAAATTTACTGTAGAGGTGAGGTCTTGCCAAGTTGCCCAGGCTGGTCTCGAAGCCCTGGGCTCAGGCAAACCTCTTGCTTCTGCCTCCCAAAGTGCTGGGATTACATGCTTGAGCCACCGTGCCTGGCCATGGGAATATTTTTATGTGTATAAAAATCTTCCTAGTATGGCTGAGTGTGGTGTCTCACAGCTGTAACCCCCAGCATTTTGGGAGGCCAAGGAAGGAGGATCACTTAAGCTCAGGAGTCTGAGACTGTCTGGTCTAAAAAAATAAAATAAAGAGTAAAAAAAATAGGCCGGGCTTGGTGGCTCAGCCTGTAATCCTGTGCCTTTGGGAGGCAGAGGTGAGTGGATTGCCTGAGCCTGCGGGTTCAAGACCTGCCTGGGCAACTTGGCGAGACCTCATCTCTACAATAAATCAAAAATGAGCCGGGCATGGTAGCGCGCGCCTGTAGTTCCAGTTACTACTTGGAAGGCTAAGGCAGAAGGATCGCCAGAGCCCAGCAGGCGAGGCTGTGGTGGCCGGTAGCGGCCACTGCACTCCAGTCTGGGCAACAGAGTGAGACTCCAACTCAAAAAAAAAAAAAGTAAAAATAAAAGCTTTCCTGAGCCGGGCTTGGTGGCTCAGCCTGTAATCCCGCACCTTTGGGAGGCTGAGGTGAGTGGATTGCCTGAGCCCGCGGGTTCGAGACCCGCCTGGGCAGGCGAGACCTCATCTCTACAATAAATCAAAAAAATTAGCCGGGCATGGTAGCGCGCGCCCGTAGTTCCAGCTACTTGGAAGGCTGAGGCGGAAGGATCGCCAGAGCCCAGCAGGTCGAGGCTGTGGTGGCCGGAAGCGGCCATTACACTCCAGTCAGGGCGACAGTGAGACTCCAACTTAAAAACAAAAAACAAAAAACTTTCCTAATCCACTTTATGTCATATCCCACCAAAACAGAAAATATCAATGCAATTATCAAATTCTGTATCTAAAAGTTGTTTAATAAGACAATAGGTAGGCCGGGCATGGTGACTTAAGCCTGTAATCCCAGAACTTTGGGAGGCTGAGGCAAGAGGACTGCCTGAGCCCAGGGGTTCGCAACCAGCCTGGGCAATTTGGTGAGACCTTGTCTCTACAATAAATCAAAAAATAAACTGGATGTGGGAGCTTGGGTGTGGAAGTTTGTGCCCATAGTTCCAGCTACTTGGAAGGCTGAAGCGGAAGGATCGCTTGAGCCCAGCAGGTTGAGGCTGCGGTGGCCGAGAGTGCCACTGCACTCCATCCTGAACGAGAGTGAGACTCTGACTCAAAAAAAGAAAGAAAAAAGGCAATAAGTAACAGGAGCTATCAAGATGTTAATATTACCTCAGAATTTTTTTTTTTTTTGAATTGGAGTCTCACTCTGTTGCCCAGACTGGAGTGCAGTGGCCGCTCCCGGCCACCGCA
>NW_007006129.1:0-1755 GCF_000164805.1 Carlito syrichta
ATAGAGAGACTCCTCAAAGCTCTCAGAAATAAACCCCACTCAATTCTATGAGACGCAATGCAATCTGGCTTTTAAAAATGGACTGTAGTTAAGCATCACATTTTTCCATTAAGTTTTATGGAAACTGGATATATTTCCTGTGTCAAAATCTGTCACAAAAATCTGCTTTCCAGACATCTGTTTGGTGTCACACACATGTGAATATGGTACCACATGGAGATGTCTGCAAATAGCAATGTGTAGCCTAGTATTTGGTTTCTGATCAGAATGAATTTCTCAGTATATTAGTTGGTGGGTTTAATTTGAAGCCTATTAATATCTACACATTATCACTGTTCATCTCATAATATAGCTACTTATATATACCACAGGAAATAATAAAATATATTTTCATTGTTTATAGCATTTAAAGTTTCAACAAGAAAAACTAAATATGCAGAAATATGAGTGACATAATTTATTTAAATAAGTGTCTGACAATGATACTCAAAATTTGGCCCTTAGACTAGAAGCATCAATCACCTCACAGGCAGTTAAAAATGCAGAATCTCAGACCCCACCCCACAACTTTTATAAGGTCTCCTAAGTGATTCATATGCATGTTCAATGTCTGAAAAGCACGGGTTTAGTAACCTCAAAAGATTCCTCACTTTTCATTGCTCTGCCTCTAGGAAAAACTGTTTCTAAAGCAGCCTCAAGATCTAAGTACCTATTTAAAGATTTGTGAAAGATTCCACTTGGTTGTCCCAAACCACGTGACCAGCCACTAGAAGCCTGCTAACGCCACTGCTGGGCTAAAACATCATTGTTTTTAGAGTGATTACACTTCTCTTTCAAGTCAGACCCCAAGGGCAACTGCTTATGGAACTTTCATTTGTCATCCCTCTTGCTCAATATCCCTAAAGAACTCACCACTCACTAGTATTTGAAAGCCCAGTCCTGGGACAGTATGTACTTTTCACATTTGTAAATATCAACATCAGTCTGATACTGTCCTCATTACCACACCCCAGGTCACCCTCGCATTTCTATCCTGGGAGAAAAATTAAGTTCTTCTGATGGGTCAACAGATTACCAAAGGTCAGAGAGCGGGCTGCTGCTTCCTTGCTCCATCCTACTACAGGAAGTAGAAGACAACCACACAAGTTCCGTCAAAGTGTGGCTCGCCTAAGCTTAATTTGAGAAAGGGGCAAATTAGTTGTACCCTCAATATTCCACCAATCACGATTAACCTTTGAGATTCCTAAATGCAAGCAATCCATCTGCTATGTCTGGTTCTATCCTTAAGATGAGCAAAGGAAAAAAAAAGATAAAACCTGCCAGCAGGAAAATTTTTTAAAACCTTCAAAGGCACCCCTAAGGTGCTTTCTCCCCTAGATCTGAATTTTCCTTCTGCTATGTATCTGCTTGTAACATAATAATTAAAGAGCAATCAGGGTCTCTCTGCCTACCCTGCCAGCATAAATATCCTTATAAAATGTCAGTCAAATCTGCTAACTTATTTTATCATGAGAATCTCTAATCAAAGAGAGAAAGATCTTGGGACAGCCTGTGGTGGGGTGTTGAACACAACACCACTGGGTAGAACTAAGCCAGGGAATGAAGTCTGAAAAGAGAGCTGCAGAATCCCTTAGGGAGATGGATGCCACTACAATCTGGCACCTGAGAGAAGGAAAGAAAAAGGCAGAGACTTGTCAGAGCACAGAAGCATGCCCAGCACTCTTTAGAGGCTAGCTTGGCATAATTAATCAAGGG
>NW_007006130.1:0-1750 GCF_000164805.1 Carlito syrichta
AGCACTGCAATTCATATGTCAACTTCCCTCTGTTATTTTGCTACAGAAATGTCAGCTAATATATGTTTGTCTCCTCAAAAAAAAATTCTTGGTGACCAGGGTCCATCTTATAAAACCTTGATACAGTGGTCACAAGAAGCTCAAGTAATAAGATATTAGCCAGCATCTTGCAGTTAGCACACACCAAGTGACTGGAGATTTTGACAATCTCTCACTACTCATAAGTGAATAGGGACACCCTCAGGTTTATGTGCCTCTAAGTCTTCATTATTTGTGATCTCTATTATGTGCAGATACTATTCATCCTTCAAATATCATCATATTCTATGAAGTATGAGATGCTGCATAGCAAGAAGTCCTTGCCTCAAAATGAGGAACAGAGATCAGTTAATGAGATATAATGCTGGGGAACACATTTATACTCTCCCCTAAAACATAAAACAGTTGTATTTACTTGGAGAGAAGTGAAATGTGACTTATAATGTATGTTTTGGCAATTCTCTGGCATTATTTCAAAGAGGCAATCTCCAATTGCAAGCAAAAACCTCATTTCAATTTTTTATAATTGCCTGCTTCCTGACTTGGAAGAAATCATTCAACATTTTGCTCTAAGGATCTTTCCATCATTTTGACTGCAGATACTGTCAGGAAAAATTTAAGATTTAGCAAATGAGGCAAACTCACAAATAAATTAGCAAATAACTTGTTCTATGACATTTTAACATTATTTCATTCTTCCTTTTTTTCTCCCTTCCCCCATTTTACTGGTACTCAAAGGCTGTTTTTTGCCATCAGTCAGCACTGGCTTAATGCAAAAGAAGAAAGATGTAAAAGGACAAAGTTCTGATTTGGCAATTCTCTTTGTAAATCAGAGTTGATGTCAGTACTTTCTTTTAATTAATCCTGCCTCGTTGCAGTAATATGTATGTGTAGAGACTCAACAATTCAAATAAAGGTGTCAAAAACTTGAGGATAAGCGAATAGGAGTAGAGATGCATAGGTCTAAAGAGCACTTGCCTCTCTGTGAACATTGCTGCTGTGTAGCTCTAGCTGCTAACTGAAGGAATTCAATTACACCACTCTCAGATTTTTCCATTTTTAAAAGAGAGCTTAAAATCCCATTATCTGAATACTTCCATTTTGTAAGTGTTGGTACACGATTTAAATATGAGTCAAACAAAGCATTGTTTAGTCTAAATTAAATCCAAAGGCATCTGGTTGCTGATTTTAGTTAGCCACAAACACTTTATAAATGACAAAGTTACTTCTGTAACTTTTTCTTTCCACTGCAGTCTTCAACTCTGTGTGGGCACAAGTTAGGCCTTTAATAAAGACTGACTCACTTGACAAGTCAGGAGTTGACAGCTCTTATCCTGGAAAAGGTCAAAGTCACTGCAGCCACTGATGAAAAAGAAAAACAATTATTATGGTTCAAGATTAATGCATCTCAACTGGGGGCTACTTTGTTCCCCAGGAGGAGATTTGGCAATATCTGGGGAAATTGTTGTTTGACAAAACTTGGAGTTGCTATTAGCATCTAGTATGTAGAGACAAGGTATGTTGCTAAACATCCATCAATACAAAAGAAGCCTTACTGCCAGAGTCCAGCTTCAGCTGGGTTCAGGGTACCCCAAAGGTGGAGATGGTGTCAGCAATTGGGGGGGAAGAAGAAAGAGAAAGAGAGAGAGAGAGAGACTGGACTCCAGTCTAGTGCTGAAGCGATGTGTGTTATTGGGAATTACAACGGGTC
>NW_007006131.1:0-6948 GCF_000164805.1 Carlito syrichta
CCAACAAAAGTTGAAAAAAAACTTGATATCTCTGACATTCAAAAATAATGTTATAAATATATAAATTCATTTTTTTAAGTCAAATATTTGCATCTCCTTTCCTCCTCCAGGCTTTTGACCTTCTGAGGTCATCAAGGACAAACAATACCACTAGTGTCTCTTTGCAAAAAGCTGGGTTTGCTGTTTGCAAGCAATGGTATCATTTCCATAGCAACCCCCTAACTATTAATTTTCAATTAAAGCAGACACAAAGCGGACAGCCTCAGGCTGGCACACAGTGTCAAGAGCCCATCTCTGTAGGCAACAATTTCACACAGCTATCAAGCCATAGGTGCCTCCTGCACAAAGCTGTATCGGGGTAACGTCAAGTTTGGCTGGTTACAATGACATTAACCTTCAGTTCAGGCCTAAATAATTTACAGCAAGCTTCACTAAGCACATAAAAAGGTGACAAAAACTAGGAAAAGAAATAATTAACTAATGCAGATACTTCCCAATATACACAAACAACCATGGGGAAAAATGTATTAGAAGTGTATGTCCATTTTGTCAAGTCATTTGTTCCTAGAGGGTCCCACGCTCTTCACTATCAGCATCCTACTCTTCAATATCACCTGGGAATGACTCCAGGTTATTAAAGAAAATGTTACACTCTGCATATTAGTTTTCACAACCAAATTTTGCTTAACATAAAAGTCTGTGACTACATTACATTACATAGTAAAACTCCTTTCTTTTTATAACCCCATGCAGGTTATGTGATCAGGGAGATGCCACTAAGTAAAAAAATCGTATGTCTTCCAAAATAATCATAGCAATTTAAAAAAAAGATTCCCAACCAGAATGTGGTGTTTTCTTTGTCACTATTATAATTTTTTCTCCTTTCTAATAGTAACTCCTTAAACATCTTTTAATTTCTTGAACATGAGATAACCTATTAGCAATGCCACTGTACTATAACACTGATAATTTTATGCTATAACAACTGATTATGTTCAAAACAAACACATCTCAAAGTATAACACAGCAAACATTTTGCTCTATTACAATTTATTTTTAAAACATCTGAGTACCTACTATGTGCCACGCACAGGCTCCATCAATACCATTCTGTTCCCCCCCACCCCAGAAATAATTATGTAAAAGAATGCATGAAAGGTAAAATTTCTCCCAAATTGGATATGATCAGTTGTAAATCCCCTGGACAACTGTCAGCTTTGAGAAGACTTGGTTGTTCTCTCTAGTGCAGAGGGATCTATAAGCAAGACACATTGAATGAGCTAGGACGCTGATTAAATATCATTTTTGAAAGCAGCAGAACAAACTAACAGGAAGAAATGCCCAGAGCGATCAAAACTGTAACACTGTAACAATAAAATCTAAACTAAGTCGGTGGCATTTACTATATTGCAGTCACCGTTTCAAACAGATAAAACCTGAAACGCATATTATAACAAAGCAGAAACATGGGAGAACTGCCTGCTTTGTTTTATAGCAGTACTGTGAAATTCCTTTATTCAAACATGGTAAAGTCTCCATATTTTGAGTATTGTTATGCTTACCTTCTATTTAAACTCACTTAAAAATTAATATAAACGACAGGAGCATTCTGTACTATTGCAAATGTTATGTTAATTTGAGTTACAGGTGTATTTGTCATTATCAGGAACTTGTGTAGGAAAAATATTTCTACATGTTTATTTCAATCAACATTTTAATAAATACACAGGCTTAGGACTAATCTCAAATTCCTTTCTATTATTCTAAAGACACTCACATACCATTTCAGCAATCCAAACCCCAAAGCCAGATAGAAAACATAGTATACCTTTAGGGATGTGGCATAGTAAGCCATAATGTTCTGTGGCCACCACTTAAGGTTTGCTCCAGAGTTGCAACAAATTCACAACCTTAATTCTGTCCTCATGTGTTTTTTATCTTATTCCTACTTATGTATGTATGTACTTTATCTTCTTGCCCCAAATTCCAAGTTCATTGAGAGTAGGGCCTGTTTTAAGTTCATTATTGTATCTAGTAGTGTGATCTGTGCATAGTTAAAGCTTTCAAATACTTGTTGCCTAATGAATACGTAAATTGATACACAATAGGTGAGGGTAGCAACAGTCTTTTTGGGGGGTGGGGAAAGACTGTTATCATCTTGATCTATTGTCTCCTCCTAAACTCTAGCAGTACTGTTGAGAGGGACTAGTTGACAAGTGCAAGTGAGAGAACCACTCACCTATGACATAATGTACCAAGGAAATCTTTTCCAAAGGCAGCAGTAATTTTTTTTCTCAAGACAACACATATTGTTATTTGATAGTCAACTCTCCTATCATGTCTACAGTAATCAGTCCCATAGGTACTGCCACACTTTTCACAGTCATGAACACTGTTACCGATTATGTGTAAAATGTGAATTCGAATACTGGTGTGTTTTATACTTTAAGATTTTAGGTCTTGTGTGACTGAGAGTTAAAGAAATAAGTTTTGCCATATAAAACAAAAAGGGAAATGTTTATTGGGCATCTACTACATCCAGGCATATATACATGTTTTACATACATCATCTCTAATTCTTGCATCCAGCCTGAAAAGTAGGTAATAATATTACCCCTTTTACAAATGAGGAAGCTGAGACTAATGCAGGTGAAGTTGCTCAGGGTGAAGCAATATTTAATTCAGTCTTTACATCTAAGACTTTTAAAATCAAAGTCTGTGATTTTGCCTGAGTTCTTTCTGTTCTGCCACAATGTATTCCTCATCAACTACATTGATAGACTATCTTCTATTTATGGAATACTCTGTTAGGTGTTATGGAGAAGTATGAGATGAATTCATAGTAAAACTTAATCTAATCTGTGCCCCCAAAACTCTCAATCAAGTAATATAGATATGTATCAAAGCCTATCTAGAATATAAGGTAGGGTATGAAAAATGTGTTAAGAGAGTACAATGCCATGTGATGTGAGTTCTGGTCACAGTTGGGAGATCAAAGAGGTATATAAGAAGAAGATTCCAGTATTGAAACTAGCCCCTAGCCTTCTCTCATACCACCTGAAAGTGCCTGATCTCAGCTGAAACTGGCCCCCAAAGAGGCAGGATTACTGTAAAAGGAAATATATTTGTGACTGTTCCAGACAAAGACATGCAAAGTGAAAGACGTAATGATAAGCTGTATCCTGAGACAGGCATATGGTTCAGATTGACTGGAGCACCTTTCTTGAGTTAGTGAGTAGTGGAATACACAAGGGTAAGTTAGAGCTGAAGTTGGAGGTGTCAGAGGGAGGAGTCCGAACTGTACTCCACAGGCAATCACGAGTATCAAGAGAGGTATCAAAGCTGGACAGCGATAAGATTAGAAGTGTTTTAAGAAAGTTAATTTTTAGCAATGTTTAAAACAAAATGAATGAAGAGGTAGAAGCCAGAGAAGGCAAAGTCATTTAGAAAACATCCTAACAATAACTCTATGATGTAGGTACTATTATTTTCCCCATTTTCAGAGGTGGAAACTGAGGCAAAACAGGATGAAATAATTTGCCAGTGTGACACAACCTGTTAATAATTAAGTATTGGAAAAATAAGGAAGAATTAAATATTCAGTTAAAATATTCATTTGAAGAAAATGGAGAAAATACTTCAATGTCTATAAAAATGCATTGAGTTTATGCTTCACCAAAAATAATTCATGTTTTTGTAAAGTTCCTTAAATAAGAGATAAAATTATTTTTGTTTTATGAGTTACTACAAGAAGACAATCAACAATGATATTTTAAAATATCTGTAGTTAAGCCCTCCTTATGTGCTGTCTTAGCATTGTATATACTCTGTTCTTGGATCTGGGTTTAAGTGAGAAATAACATCATGGTGTGTGCAGAAAAGGAGCCCAATTTGTGCTACTGACTATCTCATGATAAAGCCAGGATAGACTATTTTAACATATTAAACAAGTTGTCATCATTTAATTGCTATTAGATTCATTTGAGGTAACATTGTTTGCCCAAAAGGAGTATAAAAAGTATTGATACAAACTTAAATGATCAGAAATTTTCACTACAAAATACCAAAGTACTTAAAATAAATGACAAATGAGCAAATATAGATAACTTTCTTCTAACTAAACAGCTCAACTTTTACATTTACAATGTTATTTCCTTTATGATAAATTATAGAACTCTGCAGAATTACAGCAAGAAAGAAACTAAGGATTATTAATAAGATAATGAAGAAAAAAGTAACAAATACCAAGATAGATTATGCACAAATAAAGGTTAGCTTTCTTCTTGCCACTGTGGATACAACTAACAAGTACTTTTCCTAAAATATAATATCATAAATGATAGAAAAATATAAGGCCCAGATTCATTATACTATTTAGGAATGGATCACAATCATGAACACTGTTACCTCTTATGTGTAAGATGTGAATTAGGATATTGGCATTTTTTATACTTTAAGATTTTAGAAAATCATACAGAAAACTATCCCATATATAAATTTGAACTTAAAAATAATCGTGACTAAAAAAAATGAAGGCTAAAATTTTATTTTAAATTGTGGTAGCCCAGTCTGCTAATTAAGCTATGATATATTTGTTATGCTTTTATGCCTCTTTATGACTAAAACAAACAAAAACACTTGATATCAAAATGTGAGTACATAAGTTCATAAATAAAACAAGTATGCAAATAAAGCATATCAGTCACCATTATAGTTAACATTTACAAACATTTATTTAAAAAATCCAACTTTATGCTTTTATAAGGAAAGGAATGAAACAGCAAGAAAATAATCTTATAAAATATGAGAATTTAACAATTTTGGTATATACCTGTAAGTAAATTTTTAAAAATGTGTTAGAGATGAAATAGCACATGAGAAAGCTCTCTGGAATGAAACATGAACTAGAGAATAAATGAGAATTTTAAAAAACATGTTTTTGTCGAATGATACTAAAATGCTCATTTTGGAGATTCCTCCAGCTTTATCAGACATTAACAGCCCTGTCCTAGATAAAGTTTTTAATCCCTAAACAAGAACTTACATTTTTTGCAAAATTTCATAAATAAATCCAAAGGTCAAAGAAAAAAAAATAAACCATTTAAATATTGGCACAGAAATAAAATAGGTAACAATATATATGCTAGGAAAGCACCGTTTGCTCATATATGTAATTATTTTTTCTTGTTCTCTGCTGAAATAAAAAGATTAACATATGGCTATTCATATTGTGAAAATGTTGATTTAATATTTGCAATCTAGCACCTCTCACTATGTAGAACTTTTTTCCCCCCCTTTTCAGAAAATCATTTCCAGCAGTGTTTCAGGTAAAGTACCTAACATGATAAACACCACAGTGCAGACTACTGTTAGAACTGGGTTTTGACACCATTTCTTATATTATAAAGCTAGTAGGAACTTTCAGACACACACACACACACACAAACACACACATACATAACATTTGCTACATTTCAATATAGGACTTGCATTACTATTTTTATATGCTATTAAAACATCTTCTTCAGCCGGGCTCGGTGGCTCAACCTGTAATCCCGTGCCTTTGGGAGGCTGAGGTGAGTGGGTTGCCTGAGCCCACGGGTTCAACACCCACCTGGGCAGCGAGACCTCATCTCTATAATAAATCATAAAAAAAAAAAAAATCAGCCGGGCGTGGTAGCGCATGCCTATAATTCCGTCTACTCGCAAGGCTGAGGCGGAAGGATGGCCGAAGCCCAGTAGGTCGAGGCTGCAGTGGCCAGGAGCGGCCACTGCACTCCAGTCTGGGTGACACAGTGAGACTCCGACTCAAAACAAAACAAAACAAAACAAAACATCTTCTTGGTGGTCTAATGTTTGATTGTCATATTAGTAAAGAAAGGTAAAACTGTTATTCCAACTATGTATCTTTAAGATATCCCTAAACTTTCCACGAATATTTTATATACTACTTATTTTCTAATTTATCCTGCAAATTTTAAAAATGATTTCAAGAAATATCAACTCACACATTTAAACAGTTTTCACACTTTATCTTTTTTTGGTATACAAAATTTGCATACAGTGCTATCTGACTTATTTTCTTTATGCTGACTCCAGCTCTGCCTTTTTCACTCTTGTTTTTCCTCTCTTGTTCTTTCTTTATTCATTCTCTCATTTTCCTCCTGTACTGCCTTCATCTCTCTTCCCTTTTCTCTCTGTGCAGGTTACTAAAACAAGCAGAAATAACATTCTCAAAAATAATACTTAAATGTTTCTAATTTTACTTCCAATTTTAGAATGTAATGGTGATGTTAGTCTAAATCAATATAGCAAAAGGTATTATAAAGATAGAGACTTAGGATGGGGAGGGAAGAAGGGAAAGGGATTGAGAGAAAAAGAAAAGGGAGAGAGAATCAACGTGTATAGAGAGTTTTTACGCCTTGAAAGAGACAAGATGGCTTTTACTTTTCCTCTCTCTAGAAAGCAAGTTTTGGATATTCAAAACCGCTTTCTTTTTTAAAATTTTCCTCAATTTAGTTGTGACTCAATTCTTTCTCAGAATGGAAACTGCATTATGTGAGAAAGTTATACATAATGAAAGAGCAGTTTCCTCACTTTGTAACTATTTTTACAGTGTATGGTGTTTTAATAAATTCTGTATAATGGATATCTGAAAATAAAGCTAGAATGTGAATGATAAAGATTCAAATCATAACATTGAAATCATCACATTTAAATAAGTACATCATATCACACTTGCACAGACATCAAACCACAAACATTAAATTTGATTGAAACCTGTGCTTTGAGTTGAACTAAAGTTAAAATAACTTTAATTTCTTCTCAATACTATGAACAAAAATAGCTTATTGACAAATAAACTGATATATACACCAAAGCAATTCGAGCAAAACATGTTTATTTCTAGCATGTAACATACTGAACTTATTTTAAGTGGAACATGAG
>NW_007006132.1:0-1481 GCF_000164805.1 Carlito syrichta
AAGGAAAAAAAATTTGAGCCTGACTCCAAGCAAACCTAGGTACCTAATTACCATAAAAGGAAATACACATTGAGATCAAAAAGGCTTCTGGGAACAAGAGGATGCAGGTTAAAGCAATTTAAGAGAAATATGAACCAAAATGTAATGTATGGGCTTAACTGGGACCCTGACTGAAGGGAAACCAACTGTAAAAAGGGCAATCAGGGGAAAAGGGCATCAGCAATATGGGAATTTAAACTAAATAATGTTAAGGAATTATTGTTTATTTTTAAGTATGGATAGTATGGTTATGATTTTTTTAAAGTCCTTTCCTACCAGTGACACAAACTGAAGAATATGAAATCTTATGAATGAGATTTGTTTTACAATAATCCCAGAAAAATAAATTTAGAAAAAAAGATTGGCATGTGTTATAACTGTAAGGATGGGTGATGGGTTCATAAGAATTAATTATTTAAGTCGCTCTCCTTTCAGAATGTTTGAAAAGTTCCACAGTTTAAAGGTTTTTAAAAGAACATAAAGGGAAATGTAAATGAGAAATTATTAAACCTTCAAACATCCAATAAACTCTAAAGACTGTATTAGTTTGGAGTGTAAGAAAAAATTTCATTTGCAAATAAAATATAAGCCAAAAAGAAAAGAATGGGGATGGGAAGGAATGAAAGGTAAAGGAAAGTGAAAAGAAAGCAAATATAAAAGAGCACACAAATACACAGATTTCCAAGTTTGATATACTTTACCTTAAACCACTGAACGTACCTGCAGCTCCTGGGCAATCTGTTCTACTTTCAACTCTAATGCCTTATAGCTTTCAAGAAGAGCATCCTTCTCTGTTTTAAGTTTTTCATTTTCTTCAATCAGTTTCTGGTCCTGCTTAATTTTTGCCAGGCTAACATTAGACCCCAAATTAAGGTCACCAACAGCCAAAATTTCCCTATTAAAACAAATTCACTCATTTAAAAAGAAAAAAAAACCTGTATAACTTTGACAGAGAACAAAATCCAAACTAAATTATCTTGGGCTTTTTATACCATAATATATCCTACAGTTAATTTTGGAAACTAAACCTTTACCTAGTTCAACATTTAAAAATAATTTAATGCAAAGAATATTTTATAACTGAAATCATACTTCAAAAACTATACCTCTGATTCTCAAAGAAAATATATTCCAACTTTCTCATAGCACTGTCAACTCCAGAAAACAAAGTAAAAAGCATTTCTGTACCAGTTTCTTCCAGTTCCTTTTTCCCATTACCGCCACCCTATTTGACAGTTTAGTTCCTAAAGTACTGAGGGAGATCTCATCAAACAGCTATATCACACAAGACATGGCATCATGGCTTGGATCGTGACACAGAAAAATATTCTGGTATACATAAATAACAAATCTGGCTTTCTGCTTCAAGTTGATAATTCAAAACTATCTAAAATGTGAATTCTTCTTGAAATAATCAAATTCCATCAGAAGTTTTTACAAGA
>NW_007006133.1:0-1437 GCF_000164805.1 Carlito syrichta
AAAAAAAAAAAAAAAAAAAAAAAAAAAAAAAAAAAAAAAAGTGGAGGGGGGAGGAGGGGAGGAGAGAAAAGATAGATATAGAAAAGAATACAAATATAGACAGAGACTGCATAAGACACCACAATATGATATATCCTTCCTAACCATCTGTATTTTTGGGTGACAAACAGAAATCAAACAAAGAATGATTTTAGAATTGGAGAAGCAGAAAAACCAGGCATACACACCCTTGTTTGGAAATTGCTTGTGTGGAAGTAATTAAGATTATGAAAGTAGTTTGTATTTATGTATGTATAAAGGAATAATCCAAGAATATCACATTCAAAAGAAATAAATGGCTACAAGAACTAAAAACATAATTATACCCAGGCAATGGTATATACTAAAGAGCTGTGAGAAGACAGGCAATAATTTGGCCTCTGTCACGTTATTTTGGTGATAACAAAAATGGTAACATTGATTTAAGGAAACCCTTATGTGACTACCAAAATCATTCATTCAAGCAAAGTATGTTTTATCTTAACAACTGGGTTGTCATGTATATAGAATAAACAAGTTCAGATTGGCATTATGTAACAGCAAATGAAACATGCATCCTAGTGACTTTTCAAATAGATAGCTCACACCAGACTTTATTGATCCATATCTTGTCAAGACAGGCCAATGTAGCAACATACATTCATATAAATGGTGGCAAGTACAAGCAGTACCATATCCTATCCTAGGAAAATGCATCCTACATGCAGTCACATCTCACCAGAGCTTCATCATATATGAATCATATATAAAAAGGCCTGTGGCAAAAAGTATTATACCTGGAATCCAATCTAGCTACAGACCAAATACTACAGACATGTCTGTATTGTGACTGATATATTTTTTTCATGGATAAAAACAAGTGAATACAATACTCAAGAAACATCTCAATAAGCCAAAAAGTTTATTATTTTGTTCTTGTTCATCATTTTCTCCTTCTAATTTTTCTATGTGAAATAAAGGTTAATGACAACTTGCTCTGAAGCTAAGCGGCCTAACATGATATATTTATATTTTCATATTTATATTTAATTGATTTTTATCCCTTCTTAAGGGCATATAAATCCAGCTCTATACCAGAGCACATGGCAAAGTTATGTGAATCAGCACAACATACTAATTTATGATGTATTTTTCAACACTGTTCAATGTGCCCTTTAATGTAAGAACATGTTGAGTGCAGATTTGAATACTATCTCCAGTTCAATGCTAATGTAAGATAAATTCCAAGACACACTGCTCTTTAAGTTGAAAAGGCATAGAATCCTCAGAAATCTCTATAAATAAATGTCTTTCATATGAAAATTTTTATATTTATTATAAAATAATAATTTTATTGGTCATGAGTTACTGGTTATAACATCATTTCCTTAGAAAGCATTAGTTATGAATGCCCATGGA
>NW_007006134.1:0-1965 GCF_000164805.1 Carlito syrichta
GTCAAATTGCTTCCTCTCTGCTTTGCAGAGGTCTGGCTCTCTCCCCTGCCTCTGTCCAAGGTCATCTCTCATTCTCTGGTTTGATAAATGTTTCTTCTTCCTCTGCCCTTCAACTCCCAAGCCCTGTTCCCGGGTGTTGGGGATCTGTGTTGAGCAGTTTTCCCTGACGCCTTGGGCAAGGAAGAAGAGAACTCACTGCGGCAGGTAACACAGGACAGGTGAGTTCTCCCTGGCACTGCATGGAGGATGCAGCCTTTCCTTCGCTTCAGTCTTCTGTGCAGAGCCTGTAACCCTTATTTGTAAATGATTTGGTACCTCCTGACAAAACAGGCTGTGCAAGTGCAGAAAACAGAGGCAGCAGTTGACAGCAGCACAGAGTACTGCTTAGCTTGTGAGGAAACTCCTGAAGGCCACGCAAAAACATGAAGGAATAGCAAATGCGCTGAATAGATTCACCCAGTGCCACACACTCTTTATCTGTTTTGAAAGCCTGAAATGATGTGCTATAAACACCCCAAGCCTTGGTTCTTACAGTAGGTGCTGGGGAGAATTCAAGGCCACACCTGTGCCACTGCCCAGGGTTATTGGAGGTCCTGTGGGCTGTCCATGCATCACTGGATTCCACGTTGATTCGGTGAGCCCTGGGCACACACATGCTCAGCACAGCTTTAGGTGTTAGAAGATTTACAGAAGATTCATGGGGGAAATATCCCTGCTTTCTAAGAGCTGTGAGCTAACAGAAGCCAGGAGTTGGACATCCCATTACACAATTGGAACCCTTGTTTATTAAGAACTTGCTGTGAGCAGGGCATGGTGCTAAACTTTTAATATTCCCTCACTTTGCCCTAACCCTGTGACACCAACTATCTTACCATTCCCATACTGCTAAGGAGGAACCTGAGGCTGGGGAGACTTAATAACTGGATCCTATTCCCAGAATGTGTCAGGTTCTGAAGAGTCAGGATTTGTACTCGGGTCTCTCAGGGTCCAGTTTCCCAGTCCAAGTGTTTAACCATTGTGTGCGCTGCCTCAGGGAAGATAGAATGCTGCTTTGATTAGAGAAGTATCTGCTCAGCAGCCCTTTGGGATAGAAAGTCAGGTTCAAGGTGAAAACTCCCAGTCTAACCATAGAACCACCTGTTTCCGCCATGCTGCAAAGGTCAAGGGGTGGGGGAGGTGAGGGCAGAATAGAGTGGGGAGGGGCTTGATGAGACAGCAGGGGAATGTAAGATAAAGAGCTGGAACAGAAGGTACGGAGGGGCCAGGACTGGCATTGCTGGTCACACGAGGTGAGGCCTATCCAGCTCTCACTTTCAACTAAGCACATTCAAAATCCAAGCAAGTTTTCCAGCTTCATAGTCTTGTGCAGTGGCAACAGCTTTATGTGCTCTGAGACCTGAGAGTGTAAGAACTGTCTGAGACAGACAATAAGTTTTATGACACAGGGGACCTTTGAACAACAACTGACAAAGCAGTGATGGTCTCAGAGAAAAAGTCACCCAAAGCTAGTCCTGGAAAACTGGGCTGAAAGCACAGAAGAGCTTCAGGCTAGCACTGGCCTCAGGGAAGAATGCCACAGCTCCCCAAGCTCCTGCCCTAGGGCTCCTCTGGTTCACTCTCTTTCCCAGGGCTGGCCAAGGGAACAGGCTGCCCTATGCCTCCACACCAACCTTTTACCTCCTACTGAACTCTCAGCACAGTTGTCCCCTTTGGGAAAAATAAGAGATTAAAAGAGAAAGAACTGATCCATTTTGGAGACAGGGTTTATTTTCCAGCTTAGATATGTAATTGCTAATAATAGAGCTGGAGCTGGGAGCATGGGGCAGGATTCCTCCTGAACCCTAGATGGCCCCAGTGGGGCATCGGGGCAGTTCAGAACCACTCCCTCTACTCAGGTTACACAAGGACAAATCTAGAAATAAAACCCTGTCCACTGCCCTTGAAGTCCCTCTTTATATGCTTGTT
>NW_007006135.1:0-24440 GCF_000164805.1 Carlito syrichta
GCCCAGCAGGTCGAGGCTGCGGTGGCCGGGAGTGGCCACTGCACTCCTGTCTGGGTGACAAAGTGAGACTCCAACTCAAAAAAAAAAAAGATTCCTAGAAACAAATGAAAATGAAGAAACATCTGACAAAACCGCTGGGGTGCCATGAAATCAGTTCTAAGAGGGAGTTTATACCTCGATGAATACATATCAAGAAAATGGAAAGACCACAAGTTACCAGCCTACCAAATCACCTAAGGGAATTGGAAAGACAAGACCACCAAAACCCTAACTTTAGCAGAAGAATCCAGATCACCAAAGTAGAAGCCCAGATACAGGACATAGAAGACAAAAATATCACAGGAAAAACAAAACAAAATAAAACAAAAAGTGAGTTCTTTGAAAGGGTAAACAAGATTGATGGATCCCTAGCCAGAATGACCAAAAAGAGAGAGAAAAAGCCTAAATAAACACAATCAGAAATGCAAAAGATCAAATCACAACTGATCCCAAAGAAATGCAAAAGATTATCAGAAATTACTGTGCACACTTGTATAGAAACAAACTCAAAAACCTAAATGAATAGAAGACTTTCTGACATCACACAACCTCCCAAGGTTGAAAGAGAAGAAATTGATATCCTAAATAGACCAATAACAATTCAGGAACTTGACTCTGTCATAAGAAAACTCCCTACAAAAAAAGGCCCTGGAACAGATGGCTTTCCTGCAGAATTCTACAAAACATACAAGGAAGAGCTGATACTTTCTATTTAAAGTATTCTACGCAATTGAGAAAGAAGGAATTGTCCCCAGATCATTTTAACATCACACTGATACCCAAACCGGGTAAAGATACAACAAAAAAAAGAGAACTACAGGCCAATATCCATGATGAACATAGATGCAAAAATTGTCAACAAGATTCTAGCAAATCAGATCCAACAACACATCTCAAAAATCATCCACAATGACCAAGTAGGTTTTATCTCTGGGATGCAGACAGGTTCAACATCCGCAAGACCATAAATGTAATTAAATACATCACCAGATGTAAAAACAAGAACCATATGATTATATCATTATATGCAGAACAAGCTTTACAAAATCCAGCATCCCTTCCTGAAAAAATCATAGACATAGATTGAACATACCTCAAAATAGTAAGCCCCACCTAAAATAAACCCACAGCCAGTATATTGCTAAATGGACAGAAACTGGAAGCATTTCCCCTGAAAACTGGAACAAGACAAGGCTGCCCACTCTCATCTTTCTTGTTTAACATTGGTTGGAAGTTCCTAGCTAGAACAATTAGACAAGAGAAGGAAATCAGGGTATCCAAATAGAAAAGAAGAAGTTAAATTATCCCTCTTTGCTGCTGATATGATGCTATACCTCAAAACTCCAAGAGAATCTGTCATAAACCGCCATGCACTGATAAAGGACTTTGGCAAAGTCTTGGGGTGCAAAATAAATGTGCAAAAGACAGTCACATTCTTAGACACCAAGAACAAACAGGCAGAGAACCAAATAAAAAGCACAATCCCATTCACAATAGCCACACAAAAAATGAAATACCTCGGAATCTTCATAACCAGAGAAGTGAAAGACTTTTACAATGAAAACTACAAAACACTGCTCAAAGAAATCCAAGAAGACACAAATAAATCGAAAAATATTCCATGCTCATGGATTGGAAGAATTAATATTATTAACATGTCCATTATACCAAAGACAATCTATAGAATCAATGCCAATACCCATTAAATTACCAACATCATTCTTCTCAGAACTGGAAATGACAATACAGAAATTCATATGAAAATATAAATGACCACGAATTGCCAAAACAATCCTCAGCAAAAGAAACAAGGCTGGAGGTATCACACTTACAGATGTTAAACTTTACTATAAGGCTACAGTAATCAAAACAGCCTGGTATTGCCGCAAGAATAGTTATATGGGCCAATGGAACAGGACAGAAATTTCAGAAGCAAAACCTCGATTTCTCAGCCAACTCATCTTCGACAAAGCCTCCACCATCAACCACTGGGAAAAGGAGAACCTATTCAGTAAATGGAATGGGGAAAACTGACTGACCACATGTAGAAGATTGAAACATACCTACCTATCACCATACATAAAAATCAACTCTAAATGGTTAAAAGTCCCAAATGTAAAACCTCAAACTATAAGAATCTTAGAAAATGCAGGAGACACCCTTACAGAAATCAGAGTAGGCAACCAATTCCTAATCAAAACCCCAGGTGTCATGCCATAAGAGATAAGATAGACAAGTGGGACTTCATTAAACTGAAAAGTTTCTACAAAGCAAGAGAAAGCATCAAGAGAGTGAGAAGGCCACAGAATGGGAAAAAATATTTGCCAACTGTATATCTGACAAAGGCCTGACATCCAGGATCTACAAGGACCTCAAACATGCCTAAAGGAAAAAAACAAACAGCCTCATTAAAAAGTAGGCAAAAGACATCGATAGACACTTCTCAAAAGAAGATATATGGGCAGCCAACAGACACTTGAAAAAGTGCTCAGTCTCACTAATCATCAGAGAAATGCAAATCAAAACCATATTGAAATACCACCTAATCCCAGTAAGAATGGCCATCATTAACAAAACAAAAAACAACAGATGCTGGTGAGGATGTGAAGAAAAGAGACTGAGTCTACTCTGCTGGTGGGAATGCAAACTAGTTTAACTTCTATGGAAAGCAGTGTAGCATTTCTAAAAGAACTAGACATTGACCTTCCATATGACCCAGCAATCCCCCTACTAGGAATATACCTGGAGGAACTGAAATCATTCTACCAAAAAGATACCTACACACACATGGTTATTGCAGCACTATTCACAATAACAAAAACATGGAAACAACCATGTTGCCCATCAAAACTGGACTGGCTTAAAAAATGTGGTACATATACACAATGGAATATTATGCAGCTATAAAGAAGGATAGTCATATGGACTTCACAGCCACTTGGATAGATTTAGAGTCTATAATATTATAAAAAAAGGGATTGGCAGTAGCGGGATACTGGGGTGGGGGGAGGTTGACCACAACATCAATAAGGGTACCTGATCTCAAACAAGGTGAAGTGGGGACCAAAGGGAGGCCCAAACTTTACCTGTAAGATGACCACTTGTATACCTAATTCTGACTTGTACCCCACAATTTTAAAATTAAAAAAATATATATTTTTCAGTGGAGGCCCAAATTTCAACTGCATATAGCCTACTAGTGTAGCTAAACCTTACTTGTACCCCACATCTCTATAATAAAACAAAAATTAAAAAATAAAATATTTTTCTGAATAAATATGGTGAACATTACATTCTGTGGGTCTTCATGAATAATATAGAGATAAACTCCATGAGTCCATACCAGTCAATTAGTCTTCATGCATTCTGTGTTATTTGTAATTTACAACAGAAATATCATTCATTTCTCTAATGATCACAGACAAGTCTGCTCAATTTTTTATAATATAATTGAAGAGACGGTAAATCAAAACATATAAAACACCCTCATTCTTATCTTAGCCATCTGCAAAGTTATAAGCACAGACTATTTAACATCATGTCAGGTAGTTTTTATGAATTCCCCAGGACTTGTAAGTCATTTAAACATGAGTATTTTGCTGTCCTAATATAAAACCCTGAATGAGCAAATTTATGGCACTAAACAAAGGAAGTCCCAACACAGAAGTGCCATGCTCATTGAGGAAAGCTCACAAAAAAACTGGGAGAAACAGGGATATAGGTATATAGGTAGTGATTAAGGAGACATTCTAGTGGAATCACAGAAAAATAGAATTTCCTGAAAACAATAAATATGAAAATGACATAGAAGCATATAGTAGAAAACCTTACATTCCATCAGGTCACAGCAGACAGCTTAGTTTTTTCCTACATGCTTGGTGATTAAAGCTTGACATGGAAAATGTCTACACCTAATCCAGATCTATCATGGTTGACCAGGAAAGGGAAGAAGAAAAAGCAGCAGCAGCAGCAAAGCTTCTGTCCCCCAATAATAAATGAGAACTGGCCAGGGAAACCTTGAGAGTTGGCAGCATTTCCTTCACAGGTAAACTAAGCTGGCTCTAGTGATCAGTTTTCCCAGCTGCGAGACGATAGTTACTTCTGTCCTTTCAGTACTACTCAAGGCTTTTGAGCATGCTGTCTCCTGGGTCCTCCCTGCCTACTTGGTCTACCCAACCTTACTATTCATCCTTTAAAAGATTGAGCTCAAATTTCTCTTCATAACCACAGGAGGAATTACTTCCTCCCTCCTCTGTGCCCTTACGGAACTTTTCATCCTGCTAGTGTAGCACTTCTTAGACTGCACTGAGACTAACTGGGTATGACAACCTCGACCACCAGAATCCGAATTCCTAGACGACAGATTGATTCAGCATCATATCTTTTATCCCTAGGGTCTAGCAGAAGGTCTGGCATATAGTAGATATTCAGTAAACATCTTTTGACTAAGTCTGTGAGTGAACATTTAAATGAATTGAAAGACTAAAAGAAAAAGGCAAGAGTGAAAACCACCTAGTTTGCATGTACTCTCACCAATCATTACACTTAAAAGAACTCTGAAGACAGTGTCTTTTTAACTATAAAGGGAAAATATACTCCCAAATAGAAGAAAACAATCCTGTGTGAATTATCACAAGGATAATGGACATTGTAAATTACAGTCATGAAACTCTAGTCCTTTGTAGCCTATGTAGTATTTCCTTCAGTTCTACTCTTTCATCTTTCCCAAGATTTATCTGTCCATCACAAGTACTTAAATCCAAAGACAAAGATGACACAGGGACACCTATGTACATAGACACAAAATCTTTCACTTTCTCCAAACATTCAGGGTCACTATGTCCAGCTACAACTTTGAGTTCCTGGAACAGGACTCAGAGAGCTTTTGCTAACCATTCCAAATGACTAAAATTCTTTCCTGTCCTCTCACTATGGCTTGAGTTATATTTTATGACTATAGTCCTAAAAAAAGTACACTACTTATAATTAATGAAAAAACATGATAGGCTTGGCAATAAATACACTCACATGAAAATGTTTCCTAAGTCAACTAAGGTCAAAAATCAAGGTTCTCAGGGAGCCGCAGTTATTAACATAAGAGGCTCAGAAGCAGCATTGTAGGCTGGCTGTGGAGTGTAGAGACTGGATTTGAACTCATACGTGCTTTGGGACCTGGACAAGTTATGAATCTTCTTGTGCCTCAACATCTTCTAAAGTGAAAATGAAAAACGAATGAATGGAGTCTATCCCACAGGGGTATTTTGCAGAGTGAAATAATACAGGTAAACCAAATAGAAGGATATGTGGTATACACTAAGCATTAATAATGCTTAGATTTAATGTTATAGGGGCATCTTCATACGTCCTTGTCTTTTAAATTATTATGTTGGTAGAACATTCCAGAAGATGAGAAAATGTTCCTTCTGAGCAAGTCTCTTCCACAAAGTCACTGCTATTTTGGGCATATGGCATAATGTCAAAAACTGATCCAAGGTCAGGTGCAATGGTTCATGACTACAATCCCAGTACTTTCGGAGGTAGAAGTGGAAGGACTGCTTAAGGCCAGGAATTCAAGATTTGCCTGTGTAATGTAACAAGACCTCATCTCTACAAAAAATCAAAAAATTAGCCAGACACAGTGGCACAAGCCTATAGTCCCAGCTACTTGGGGGGGCAGAGACAGAAGGATCACCTGAGCCCAGGAAGTTGACACTACAGTGAACTGTGATCGTGCCACTGCACTCCAACCTGGGGGACAGAGTGAAATCCAAACACAAAAAGAAAAGAAAAAACAAAAAGCAAAACTGATCCTGGACTGGAATACTATGTTCCTATAGGACATAAAATAACTGAAAGTACAAGAAATCATAATTACATTCACTAACCATATACTGGTTTTACTAAAACGCATGTGATTGCACACACAAACACAAAAGCCCTTTTGAGCCACATACACCTGAGTAATAAAGAAACAAACTATGATGCGATATGTTTGGGCACAGGTGACTTGCCACTCTGAGCTGGTTTGCCTTTCTATCCAATGACAAGTTATTGTCACCATCATCTTCACCATACTTAATGCTTTTAGCAAATTTAAATGAAATAATATGTATGAAAGTACCTAACAGACAGATATCCATATTATCATTAAGTTTTTATTTCTCCCAGTTTCTATCTAAACCTGCGAGTTTGCTGTGATTCACTTCAGTTCTCCAAGGTACCCTAGTAACTTTCTCTCCCACCTATATTGGATCAGGTCTGAAGGGGAAAAAATACTAAAGAAAGCAAAACAAATTTTTGTTTCTGAAAAAAAACAAATAGTTCTGATGGGCAAGTTCCCTATTTTGGTAAATCAAGAAAATCTATTGTAATAGGTACATGAGGAGTCAAGTAAGAGTGGCTGGTTACCACAAAACTACACAAATATGGCAGCCTGTGGAATATGCAGTGCTAGTATCCAGTTTGCTGAAGAGAGGATAAATAGTGGCCCCTAAGCTTGGACTTAGTACACAAAAATAAATACAGGTATACTGTGATGCTAATTTTTCACTTTGGAAACAAATGGTGAGCAGTGTTTGAGAACACTGAATTTTAGATCCCCTCAGATATTTCTGCAGGATTAGGTAAGACCAAAAAACATAATACTGAGCATATAAGTTAATTCAATAAAAATCAAAATTTATGTTTCCTCTTTTCTTCAAAAGTGAGCCACATATAAAATAAAATTGAAGAATGAACACAAACTTCAAAAAGATTTGTATATAGCCCTTTTAATTTATTAACTTTAAAAGAGCTTAATTATTTGTACCCCAAATCTATAATTAAAATTATGCTTGGGGCCGAAGTGTTTTGACATTAGATAGTAGGAAAAGAAAAATTTACTATCTAAATAGACAAGGAAAGGGAGTACTACTTAAATTCCAAATTGCCTATGTTTATACACTGCAAATCCAAATTAGCCACTATAATTAGTTCAAGGACTAGATCTAAATTTCTGTCACTAAGAGATATTTATACTGTATCATAGATGAAAACAAAAGTCAATAAATTTATTGCATTTTTTTAGCCCTTTAGGAAACTAAGATTCTGAAGAGTGACATGATTTGACAAAATTCACATTGCTAACAAATGAAGCACTGGGATTATAATCCAGAGTCTTCTAAATCCAGCGTCTCCCCCTGTCCATCACACTATGCCTCCTATGAGAGCATACAACTCACAAAGGAGAGTTGTGGAGGCCATTAATCAAAAGACAGATTGGAGTGAATTAGTAGAGACCACTGAGTCTTCTGCTTTTTAGTCTATAGGGGTATAAAACCATTAGAACTACTTAAGAGGAAAATAATGTGTCAAAGAACAGAAATATCAGTAACAGACATCAAATTTAGAAAAATAATTAAAACTTTTCTCCTTCTTACAGTGCTTTCTGGTCAGATGCTGATCTCTTCAGTAAGAGATTCAGATTCATTGTTCAACATAACAGTTGCCAAGTCACTCCTAACAACTTTCTAAGATTTCTAGGATGTATCATATTTTTTACTACAATCATCGACATACAGACATTGCCCCCCACAAAAAACTCACTTTCCAATATTGTGAAAATCCAAGGTCAGCTTTTATGAAATCCACTAAATGCAGCAAAAACAAGTGAAATATAATCCTACTGATATTTACAATTTTAATCTTAAAAAAAAATGCATGGTACTCTTTACCCTCTTAGATACAGTTAACAAAAGATATATTCATGGATAGCTAAATTTCATGATATACTCTAAGGAAATGAACTATTTCAGATAAGAAACAATAGTGAAGGTTAACATATAATAAGCAAAAAACACTTCCTGGTTCCTCAATACAAGCAATCATTTAATGGGTATACTTGTAAACATAGGTAGAAAGTTGAGCAGTTTTTACAAAGTACTGTGAGCCCTGGTTATGATACAGTAATAAGTGCTTTCCCTTGACAAGCATAAAATATCATCATTCCAACTTATGCCAATTTGGAGTGTAAAAGGATAACCTAGAATACCACCATCGAAACACACGAATGCCTAGCTAGCAATCTGAATCAAACAAAATGGAAAAGAAAAACCTCCCAAGTGATGTTATATATAAACTAATATACAAATGATTGACTCCAGAGATGGTGTTTATGTTAAAAAGGTATACAAGGTTATAAACAGCTTTTATTCCGTTGGTCCCATACAAATGCAAAGCTCATGGTCAAAAGGCTTCATGAACGGTTCATCAGAGCCAATTACAAGTCTACAAATAGTTTATTTAAAACAAGAACAAGGACAGTTTGGTTCATTGTTTGTTCATTCTTTTTGAGGAAAAGGCTTTCATATAAATTCTTCTGATGGAACACTTCTACCTTCCAACTATAATTTTGTTGGCTTCCATAAGCACCTAGATATTTTTTACTACATTTCTTCTGAAAAGAATGCATAAACATCCACGAGGCTTATGTTAAAGAGAAGCAACTGAACACTTGGTACGTTTGAGAGACAAACGTTAGAAGGGCATATAAATTTCTCCTTTAATCAAAGGATACCTAAATACATTATGATCTGACAATTTCATTTTTCAAGCTTCCAAAAGAAATGAGTCCAAAAACAATACCTAGTCTTGAACTCAGCTTAGTAGATTCTTTCTATAACTAAAGTCTCTTTTCCAAAGGCCCAGTAGAAGGCATGACACCAAAACATCTTTACATCAGTTTCTTCAGTTGCTTTTATAGGGAAACGCCCTTACAACTCTCCCCCACTGTCCTAGTCTGGCTAGGACAGACTAGCCAGAATCTTTAGAAAACTGTGTGCTTTGAGTATCAAAGCAAATGAAAACGACCAATTCTTGAATAACATGTGGTATTCCTTTTATAAATTTTTATGTTTTAGAAACAGGTTCTCGCTCTGTTACCCAGGCCGAGGTGCCGCGGCAAGGTCATAGTTCACTGCATCCTTGCACTCCTAAGCTCAAGTGATTCTCCCATCTCAGCCTCCCAAGTAGCTGGGACTACAGGCGCATACCACAATACTCAGCTAAGTTTTAAAAAAATTTTTTGTAGAGGTGGGGGGTCTTGCTATGTTGCACAGGCTCTCCTCAAACTCCTGGCCTCAAGTAATCCTCCACCTCAGCCTTTCAAAAGCACTGGGATTACGGAAGTGAGCCACTGTGCCTGGCCAACATGTGGTATTCTTTAAGTAATATGATACAAATATTATAATCCCTAATACAACAATTAAACTACAGACAGAAGTACTGAACTTAGAGACACAGAATCACAATGCTGAGAGAGGTCTTCATGATAATTAAGTCCAAATCTTATTTCATAAGTAGAGATATGAAGTCCACAGAAATCAAATTACTTTACTAATCTACTTAGTTGCAAAGCCAAAACCAGATCTCCGATTTTAACTACTAATTAAACTTTTTAAGTTGTCACTGGAATGAATTTTTACGCTATGCCTACCATTTTTACCCCAACTAGTACTTCATTCATTTCTCATGGCTAGATGTGAATAACCTGTCTTTGGAATCCATCAAGGGTCCTAAGATTGCAGCGTATGTGCTCAGGGCTATGCCAGGGACGAGGCCTAGGAGAAATGAGGGCAATGGCTGTTGTGATGGAGTGTGGCACCTGCAGATGCCGTGTGTACCACACCACTGATACACATGCTGATGGAGAAAAGGTGACTCTCCAACACTGGTTTGAACAAAGACAGCTGAGAGAGCAATGAGACATTCATCTCACTCTCTAATGAAGAGTTAGCCAATACTATTAGGAAAGAGTTACTCCTGCTAGATTACAATGGGGAAAGGATAACATAAGATAGAGACAGATTTTCTTTAAGTTCCAGGTAGAGCTTCATAGAACAAAACTTGGAGGAGAACAATAGCAAAAGTCCTGAGCTCCTTGGGTTTAAGGAACTGTCATTGTTCAATTTCTCCTTCCAGCATTCCAAATTTTGTTTCCCAGCATGTCATTGTAAAAGAGGCCAGTATTGGGCAAAAAAGAAATTCCCAGCTCCCACAACTGGCAAAGATTGAAACAAATGGTCTAGGATTCCCTGAAAGGAAAAAAAAAAGCTCACTTGTTTAGCCTTCCAGTCAAAGTTAGGCGAATAACCCCAAATGACCACCATGAATGAAAAAGGCTAAGCAAGAAGAAGATGGATATGGATTTTGTTCTTATCGATTTTTGCATTACCAACAGCAATGTTGAGGCCTTGAGGCAATTACACATGATGAAGGTCAAATAGTGAAGATCATGGGTTTACAGCCTATTCTTGGTAATTTGGGAATGAATGATCACAAATCAGGCTACTAGTTGTATATGCTTCTTTCTCCTCTCTAGGTGAGATCATCACACTGAGAGTGCTCAAAAGATGATAGATTGCCATATATATCTCAACTAATATAACCACCACAAGAAACAAGTATTGTTTCATTATGTAACAAATGATAAAGGGAGAACTCAGGTAGTTACCAAAACTTCCCAGTGCTCATTGGATGATTAGAAGAAGCTGGATTCTAACCCACAGTTCCTGACAGCAAGTGCACTGAGCCATGTGCACTCACTTAAGATACTATCTTATCTCTCACTCTTCTTTCCTTCCCTCACATGTAAAAAGCTGAGTAGAAAAGGGTTTTGAATGTTGAGTTTTAGGAGAATTCAGATTTCAATTATCCATATTCTTTCTAACTCAAATTATTATTGATAATATAAAGTTGACTTTATATTATTTTGGGGGTCTCAGGGAAGGATCTAATTTTTAGAAATAAAAAAATACAGGCTTAGCATACATTTTAGGGAGGTGGGGGAAGAATAACAGTCTTATCTATCTTTGTTCTGGAATCAAAGGGTCAAATCTCTTGTGGAAAAAATCAATTATACCTTGCAATAAAATAAATAAAGCCTTCCACGTTAATCCCTATACAAGAGACACAAAGAGAACATATACAGAGACATTTTATAGATGTTAGAAAAGGCAGCACCAGTTCACTGGACACTAATGCTTTAGGTTACACCTAGGTTTGAGGGGAATAAATATAAATATTTTTGAAAAAAAATTATTTTTAAAAATCCAAAGTCATAATATTCTTTCTCCTCCCAAGAAAAGCAATCTACAGATAATTGGCATTTGATAAGGGAGTGGAGCTTTTCAAATGTTATGCCATTGTGTGCTTGTGATAATTATCATTCAGACTGTTAAAGTTATGAAGTGATCCCTTTGCTATGTGTTTTAGAAGCTTTGGCTCCTTATTTTCAAATTAAAATGAAGACCGAGAGACTAAACTCCGACCATGTCTGAATGTCTGTGGGCTGCTTTCCCCACAACGAACAACCTTACTTCAACTCCCAACTTTTAAACTGCTACAACCATGGAAACATTAATAATGACCTTCCTTCATTAAACCTCAACTTCCCCTCCCACTTGTACTTCTGACCAATTTACTTACTTCAAAGCAAGCAACAGCATCCTGTTTGGTTACTCAGTAGGACCTCTGTGTCTTCACCCAACACCTTCAACTAAAAAACACCAAAACCCACAAAAACTTCACGACCTCTACACTCCTATTATTCCATTGACAGAAATTATGTAACCTCAAATTTTTTGCTTTTATTTTTTATTTTTTCAGTTGCCATGGGAAAGACCGTTTGGGCAGCTCCATCTACAAAGGGTAATTACTAGCTTCTCAAAACACACACACACGCACACACACACACACACACACACAACTTGCAATGCTACAAAGAAAAAGTATACATAATTTTAAAAATTTCCAAAGAAGCCAAGCAGGAATGAAAAATCAATGTATTGCTTTGCTGATAGCAAAAATTTTAAAAGCAGCTATTTATTGCAAAAAAAACAGCATTTACAGGTGAAGTAGTATTAATAATGTATAATAATTGTAATAATAATTAATAGCAATTAATATTTCCTCAGAATTTACTATCTGTCAGGTACTATGGACTAAGTTTGTACATGGATCATCTAATATAATCCCCATAAATGTAAATTTACAATTCAAATTTTACAGAAAATAAGTGAGGTTAAGAGAAGCTGAATAACTTGGATAGTAACTAATTGGTACTAGAGTCAGGATTCAAATCCAGAGCCCACAGTCTTGCTGCACTGGCCATTTGGTCATCACTCATGGTGCCTGTGTGCCCACAGTCTGTGTTGTAGCCACAGCTAGCTTCTGTCTAGTCTACTAACTTGTTGAAGGAGCTCAAATGATCACTAAATCCATCTAGTAAAACTAAGAAAAATGCAAAATATTTTTGGTGTCACAATGATCCTCTTTATCTAAAGTACAAAATAGGATTGCATGTGCAACATTCCAATAGTATGGCCTTTTCCATTTTCTTAATTAGTTTCAATCTCCTAATGTTAACTCCTTAAATTAATACTCCATGTCAATAAAAATTCTATCGCTAATGTACTCCGTAAGACTGATTTTGAGCTTTAGGAGATTTGTGGATGTGAGATAATAAGAAGAGTTATTCAGCTTTCACTATTTTATTTTCCTAGGAAAATCTTTAGTTTGGCCTCTTCTTTAAATTAGGTAGTTACTGAGATTCTTGTGATGTTTACACCCCGGAGATTCCTTGGTGGAAAGTGTATATAATTCCCAAATAAATCCATGTTACCAGTGTAGATTTTTAAAATGACAAAAAGAGATTGGGTGGTGTCAGAGCAGAGCCTTAAACTGGGCCAGCAACATCAATGGGTCAATCATCTAACATGTCAAAATATGCTAACAGAATCTTAGGAAAAGCTGGACTTGTATGTCTCCCACAAAGTACCCTCTACCCACCCTGACTCCATTTATCAATGGAGGAATCACAATTGTGTTGAGCCCCTGGGCCTCCCCTCCTCCATCACCACAGCAAGCCGCAGTCACAAGCTGCCTTCAAGGGTTTGGTAAGATTTTGGCTCCAATCCCTTGGCCTCATCTGACCCTGTCTTTCTGCTGTATCACTCATCTCCCGGAAAAGAACGTAGTTCCAAGCTTCCTCCACATCAGCAGTAGGAAAAGAATTTGCAGTCTCTGAGTATTAAGTGACCTGGGTAGAAAAACCACTTAGGACAGAGGTGAGACTGAAGGGTGGGGAAGTACAATGAGATACTTTCACTTTGCCAAATTCCCATCCCTTTTTTGGCCTTAGGCAATGCCAAAAGAGAAAGCCAAAAGGAGGGGGAGGATAAGTGGAAACAGCTCCTCCTCTTTCCTTGTGCTTCCTGGCTGGATATCTGTAAACATCTCTCCACCACCCTTCCTCAGGCAGGGAGCCACAGAGATGCACAGACTTGCCTCATTGCTGGAACCACGCCATCCACAATAGCTACCTCTGTAAGTCCTTGAGAAGCCGGGCATGTAGAGTGGCCAGGGTGCAGACAGGGTCCATCCGTGGAAGCCTACCGGATGAGCTTCCCGTTAACTACCAGAGCTTGTGGTGCCACTTCTGAGGTGAGCGGAGGGGTGTCTATACAACCAGCAGAAAATGTGTTTTTTTTTCCTTCTCCTTCCTTTCAACCCACCCCTGATGGCTGCAGCAATAAGCAGCAAGATGGTGCACCTGGCCGGGAGGTGAGGCGAGAATGTGGGAATGAAAGACCAGAATGGAAAGCGGTGAGGTTTTGATGCTAAAATCCCAGCCCCCAGACCTGTGGCCAAAGCAGGGCCCATAATTAAGCGTGAACTTGCCAGTGGCTCACTTAACACGTGAGGCAACAAGTTTTGTCTGATAGACTGGGGTCCATGCCAAACTCCAGCTCAAAGAAAAGAGATCTAGTGCTGGCAGTACAAGTCAAGTCAGTTACAGGGAGGCCCCAGCTCACAGATCTGACTTTGGAGCCCCTCCTCTGCGCTTCCCTAATATGCTATGTTCAGTTCCTCCTCAGGCACTCACTGCCATCACTGCTCTTTTTACCCATCTGCCTTGTCCACTAGGCAAAGTTGAGAGCTGATCTTTTCTGAACTTTATGTACTTGGCACTGAATATGCTAGTACTGCGCTGTCTAATATGATGATCCCTAGACATATGTGACTCTTGAGTACTTGAAATGTGACCAGTACAAACTGAGATGCACCTGAGGTTTAAAACACACAGTGGTCTTTACAGACTCAGTATGAAAAGTAAGCTGAAATATTGCATTCTTATTAATTAAATATTAAAATGATAATGTTTTGAATATATTAGATTAAATAAAGTATATTATTAAAATTTCTCTCACCTGTTTCTCTTCATATTTTTTAACATAGCTACTAGAAAATTTGAAATCACAAACGTGGCTTATATTTCCAGTAGACAGCATTGCCTTGGGTATTCCTTGAATGTGAAAGGGAGAGAGAAAGAGAGAGAGGGGGAAGACAGATAGCAAAAAATAGAAAACAGCAGGGTAGGGAAAGAAGGAGGAAAGGAGGGAGAGAAGGAGGGGGAGGGAGGGAGGAGAGAGAGAGAGAAAGTTGATTTGAGATCAGCAGAAATGTTTTTAAATCAACACAGAAACAGTACATAGAAAAAGTTTAAAAGAGGTGAGGTTTCGTTGTTTTCTGAAACAACTTGTGCATCAGGAGCTACATTTCATTCTGAGTCATTTGCTGTGAGAAAATGCTCACTAATCACCCAGGACTCCTAAAGGATGAGTGAGCAATACACTGTCGGCCAGGCCACAGCACAGACGCCAAAACCAATTTTCAGTCCTGTGGTAGATACTCAGGAGAGTAGAAGACCAAGCCCACACATAGCAAGGAATTGTCAGAGAAATATAAAACAATGAATGTGGAAACCCCAGAGTTTTTCAAGCTTCTCTTCATCCTAAACATAACAATTCCCTCAGTATAACTAATTGTTTTCATCTATTCTTTAAAATGTTTCTTTTTTAATGCAAGACCTTGTACCAAAATTAATACCAGTCCTCCTCAAGCTTTTCAAAAAACTGAAACAGATATTGCACTTCCTAACTCATTCTATGAGGCCAATATTACCCAGATACCAATGCCAGATAAAGATACTACAAGGAAAAGAAAGTCGTAAACCAATATCCCTCATAAATACTGATGCAAAAGTTCTCAACAAAATACTAGCAATCTGAGTGTAGCAGCATATGAAGGGGACCGAAAAAAACAGAGTTTATTCATAAAAAGTTGTATATTTATTCTTACATGTTTAAACTTCAGTCACTTTCAACGTACTCCCTGTTTGACGCAATACAACTATTGAGACACATTTTCAACAGCTTGAAACAGTTTTTGAACTCGTCAATTTTTATCCCTTTCAGTGCTTCTTCCATTTTTTGTTTCACCTCTTTTATTTTTTCATTTGGAGTCTCACTCTGTCACCCAGGCTGGAGGGCAGTGGCAAGCTCCTGGCCACCGCAGCCTTGACGTGCTGGGCTCAGGCAATCCTTCCACTTCAGCCTTCCAAGTAGCCAGAACTACAGGCACGTGCTACCACACCAGGCTAGTTTTTTATTTACTGTAGAGACAAAGTCTTGTCAAGTTACCCGGGCTGGTCTCGAACCTGCGGGCTCAGGCAATCCTTTTGCCTTGGCCTCCCAAAGTACTGAGATTACAGGCTGAGCTACCAATCCCAGCCTTGTTTCACCTCTTAACATTGGCAAAACATTTCCCTCTGAGGACTTTTTTCATCTGGGGAAACAACAACAACAAAAAAGTTTCTCAGAACAAGATCAGGTGAATGGGGAAGGTGGGGCACAGGGGTCATGCCATTTTTGTTCAAAAACTGTTGAACATTCAGTGTGGTATAAGCAGGTACACTTGTAAATCACTCATCATGAAATGGTCAACTACATTAAAAGAATCTAAAAAAAAAAAAAAATTCACTGAAGCCAAGCACGGCCTCTCACAACACTAGCTGGTACACTAATATCAAAGGGTTCCTAGAATACTTGCCTAGCTGGGGAAGCCTGTACTACAAGGGACCTGCCCTCCAAAAAATAATTCCAATTTTTTGGATCCCCCTTTGTATTAAAAGGACTATATACCATAACTAAGTAGGATTTATTCCTGGAATGCAAGGATGGTTCAATATACAAAAATCAATATAATGCTAACAGAATGAAGGACAAAAACCACAAGATCATCTCAAATAATGCAGAGAAAGCGCTTGACAAAATTCAACACCCTTTCATGTTGAAAACACCCAAAATACTAGGGAAAAGACCAAACACTTCAACACAATAAAAGCCATATTCGAAAAGCCCACAGCCAACATTATACCCAATGGGGAAAGGCTGAAAGTTTTTCCTCCTAGATTGGGAACAAGGGAGCTAGCTTTCAACTACTGCTATTTAGCATGGAACTAAAAGCTCCAGCCAGAGGCTAGAGGCAAAAAAAAAAGAAAGAAAGAAAGAAAGAAAAGAGAAGAAAAAGAAAGAAAGGTTTAAAAAAAGAACAAGCATCCAAATTGAAAAGGAAGAAGTAAAATTATTTCCGTTTGTAAATGATATGATCTTATATGAGAAAACTCTAAAAGACTCCCCACCAAAAAAAACAAACTGTAAGCAGTAATAAATGAATTCTATAAAGTAGCAGAATACAAAGTCAATACACAAAAATCAGTTGCATTTCTATATACTAACAATGAATAAAAGGAAATTACAATTCTATTTACAATAATATCAACAATAATAAAATACTTAAAATTAATTAAGGAGGTGAAATATTTATATAACAAAAACTACAAAACACTGCTGAAAGAAATTAAAGAAGATATAAATAAATAAATAAAAACATACAACATATTCATGAATTGAAAAACCTAGTACTGTTATGATGTCAATACTACCCAAAGCAATCTGTAACTTAAATGCAATACCTATCAAAATCCCAATGACGATTTTACAGAAACAAAAAATCCATTCTAAAATTCATATGGAATCTCAAGGGATTCCAAATAGCCAAAATAATCGTGAAAAAGAACAAATCTGGAGGAGTCACACTTTCTGACTTGAAAATTACTACAAAGCTACAGTAATCAAAACATTGTGGTATTGGCATAAAGACAGCTATACACATCAACAGGATAGACTGGAGAGTCTAGAAATAAACCCTTACACATATGGTCAAATAATTTTTGACAAGGGTGCCAAAACCATACAGTAGGTAAAGGCAGTCTTTTCAACAAAAGATGCTGGGAATATGTCTATCCATATGCATAGATGCAGTTAGACCCTTACCTAATGCCATATACAAAAATTAACTCAAAATGGATCAAACACCTAAGTATAAGATCTAAAACCATAAAACTCTTAGAAGAAAACATAGGGCAAAAGTTTCATGACATCGAATTTGGCAGCAATTTCTTAGATATGACACCAAAGGCATAATAGGCAACAACAGAAAAAAGACAAATTAGACTTTATAAAAAGTTTATATTTAAAAAATTTTGTGCATCCAAAGATACTAGCAAGAGAGTAAAAAGGTAACCTACAGAATGGAAGAAAATATTTGCAAATCATATCTGAATATAATTAATATTCAGAATATATAAAGAATATTTACAAACTCAACAACAACAAAAGAACCTGATTAAAAAATAGGCAAAGGACTTGAATAGATATTCTGCAAAGAAGATATATAATAGCCAGTAAGCACATGAAAAGAAACTCGATATCACTAGTCACTAAGGAAATGAAAACTAAATATCGAAATCAAAATGAAATATCACCTCATAACCATAGTATGGCTCCTATAAAAAAGTCAAAAAATAAATGTTGGTGAGAATGTATAAAAATTGGAAGCCCATGTACTGTTGATAGAAATGTAAAATTGTACAGCCACCGTGTAAAAACAGTATGACAGTTCTCCCAAAAATTAGAAATGGAATTACCATAGAATCCAGCAAAGCAGTTCCACTCCTGAATATATACCCAATAAAACTGAAGCAGAGTTTTGAAGAGTTATTTGTATACTCGTGTTCATGGCAGCATTATTCACAAATGCTAAAAGTGAAATCCACAGAAATGCCCACTGATAGATGAATGGTTAAGCAAAAGTGGTATATACATACAATTGAATATAAATTCACCTTAAAAAGGAAGGAACTTGTAACACATGCTACAATATGGACGAACCTTAAAGACATCATGCTAAGTAAAGTAAGCTAGTCACAAAAGTGTAAATACTATATAATTAAAGTATAAATACTATATGATACTAAAGTTGTCAAATTCACAGAGACAGAGTGTAGAATGGTGGCTTCCAGAGGCAGTTGGGGAGTTAAGAATGGGGAGTTAGTGATTAATGAATAAAAAATTTCAGTTTGGAAAGACAAAAAAGTCCCAGAGATGAATAGTAGTGATGGTTATACAACAATTTGAGAGTACTTAACGCCATCAACTGTACACATAAAAATAGATAAGATAGTAAATTTTATAGTACGTATGTTTTAACCACAATGAAAGGAGGAGGACAGGAGGGAGGAGGAGAAAGTGGAAGTAGAAGCAGAGGAGGGAGAAGAGGAAGGAGGAGGGACAGAGAGTGAGAGGAAGGATACCAAGGAAGCCAAAGGAAGGGTAGGGGGATCAGAACAGCCCTTGAATTACCAGAACGCAAATGCACACATATACCTCCATGATTGCCTGGAAATGTTGAGAGCACCAATGCTCTCCAAACTAGATAATCTCTATTCTACCTTCTGACATGTGTGCAACCTTTTTTATTTTGCCATTTGAACTTGCAGTGAGATTTTAAAAATAGACCAAGTATGCATATACAAGTGAGAAAAAGAAAGGGAGGGTGTGTGAGAGCAAGCTCTATTTTTTGTAAGAATTATGTCTCTTTCAAGCCACTATTCATATTTTTAGTCCCTGCCTATCCTCACTTATGCTGAAGTCAGCAACAGCAACAAAAAATAGCAATACTAATATAGCAATGATATTCTTTCAGGTACTATAAATGTTATTTCTAAATTGATCTAACAGAATAATGATAGATATTTAGTGACCAGCATTATACAAAGCCCTTTAAAACTGACAGAATTTTTTGTAGAAATTATTAACACCACTTCAGAGATGAGAAAGTTGAGGTTAATAAAATAATTTATCCAAAGGCACAGGTCTGGTTGATTGCTGATGATGTAGGTACACTTTGTAAACTGATGTCATCTAAATAGGAGAAATATTGACAAATCTGAAGAAACAGTCGTCAGTGGATATAAGCGCAAGCAGGAACTTTCCAACTATTTCCATTACCAAGACATGATGACTGCACCACACATCTGAAGCCTAATGTTTCAGAAGGCTGAATACTATGTCCCATGTCTTTTCAAAAATCTTTTTTTAATCTCTAAATCTCAGTCTTATAAATTAGAATCAAAAAAAAATGACTCAACCCATGAAAGAGAAACTCCAGTTTAAGAAGAAGGTTAATAATCTGCCTTCCTACAATGCCCTTTACTCTAAGTTATAAATTAAAGAAGTTACATAAAATGAAGAAAAAATCAGAGGGAAACAGAAAAGTACTCCAGCAAATATAATGACCCTTCATGACATGATTTCCTCAAAAGTAATTATGATTTCTAAAATATTATACTTTACATAAAAGTAAAGCCACAGTATAAAAAGCATCATCAGAGAACTTGATTCTTAATACATAGCTGCCATTGATGGTTTACCTAAATACACATTGCAACCCTAAAGTATATGGACACTACACAGAGATAGAAAACTTTCCAAGGATTCAAGAGCTCCTGAATCTGTTACACTCATTTCTAATCTCACTCAGAAATCCAGAAAATCACTTCATATCATAGGATTAAAACTTTGCCTTATTATGAGCAGCTCAAAACTATACAGACTTTTCTACTTGCTTTGCTATTCCATTTACAGTTATTAATTTTTTGAACTCGCAAAGTTCTACATTTGACAACAAAGTTTTCTTACACACAACATGCCTACCCTCTCATCTCTCTGTATCCATTTTTAAGTGCCTGGAAAACACAAGAAGGGGAAACAAAGGGCAAATGCCAGTCTGTGACCTCTGTCTGGACTTAGCCAAGCGTGATGTGTGAATCAGGTGTGTGGAATGGAAGTTTCCATGGTAACGAGACTGCCAGGCTGGCAGGGACTTTACATACTCTTTCTACCAAAGGAATAGAAACAATGAGGCCACCTGAAGGACTCAGCAAAGGGGGAAGCTGCAAAGTTCAGAAGTCTCCAGTGACTGTCAGGACCTGGATCTACGCTGGCTCCTTCCCCCACCCTCTCTGCTTTTGATTCTGTCCCACCAATTCCTTGAGATAATCTATCATCTCTCCGTTTGGAGGGAAAGAAGGGATAAATTAAAGAAGCATTCTCCAAAGGGAGTTGCTTATGAGAAAAATGTAGAAAGGTCTATAAAAGTATTTTCTTCAAGTAGAAAATGCAGCTCTATTAGTCAAAACGTTTAGCCACATTGACCGATTTCTGACTGACTGACAGAAGTTTAGCATTTTCTCCAAACTTCTTTGCTTTACCTTGCAATGTGCTCTTGATTTGAGAACCCAGTCCATAATGAAAAGATTCTGAGCTATATTTTGTATGCTATAGATTTTAAAAATTGTATTGCCTGTAGACAGATACTTAAAAATTATTCTAAACTTTTAGAAAAATGTTTTTCTTCCTCTTTTAATTTTTTTATTTTAAAGGTGTGGGGTACAATTCAGGGTCAGGTATACAAATGTTCATTATGCAGGTACCCTTGCTGATGAGGTGTGTCCCCTTTCCCCAGCAGATTCCCACTACAGCCAGTTCTGCCTCCCCGCCACCCCCCCATCCCCCGCATGGCAGTTTTCCACTACTGCCAATCCTTTTCTTACAGTATTACAAAAATTGTTTAAGGTCCACTTATGAATGAGAACATGTGATACTCAGTTCTTTGGTTCTGTGATACATCACTCAGTATTACAGACTCTAAGTTCATCCAGGTTGCTGTGAAGTTCATGATTTTGTCCTTCTCTAGGGCTGTGTAATATTCCATCACGTATATGTACCACATTTTTTTATCCAGTCCTCTTTTGATGGGCAGCACAGTTGGTTCCATGTTCTTGCTATTGTGAACAATGCTGCGATAAACTTACATGTGCAGGTATCTTTTTCATAGAGTGATTTGAGTTCTTCTGGGTATATTCCCAGTAGGGGGATTGCGGGGACGTATGGAAGGTCGATTTTTAGGTCTTTTAGGAATCATCACAGTTTTCCATAGAAGCTGTACTACTTTACACTCCTACCAAGAGTGTAGAAGTGTTGCCTTTTCGCCGCATCCTCTCCAGCATCTGTTTTTTGAGTTATTGATGATGGTCATCCTGACTGGAGTTTTTAAAACCAGTTTGCTTTTATAGTCTCATGACTTGAAGACCAAAACAAAGTTTACAATTTTAATGAAGTCAGGGTTTGTCTTGGTTAGCTAGCTGAAAGGGAGGTAATCTGAATGCCAGGTTTATGTTGACACTGTGGATTTTTAAGCCATTTTCCTGACTAGAGACTCAGAGATATTAAAAAGAACCAGAACAAGTCTTGTGTATTGGAACCAAATCATGGAAGACTGCAAACTCCACTTCTCCAGCTCTCTACTTTTTTTAGCTTTTTTCTGGAAAACACCTTTGGATTTCTTCAGAGTCTGAAAGAGGGAGAATACTTATGCTATCTCTGCTAACAGCTGTACTTGAGTAGACTGCAACAACTGTGGCAATTATCAGCCCCTCCTCCTGACTACACCAGAGGACTCTTTCTGTGCTGCAAATTGAAACATGTCACTTTCTGGTTCCCACCTTTCCAATGGTTCCTCCTTATTCTCTGAATAGTTCAAATCTCTACCACAGTTTCCAAACTACACACGATCTGGCAAAAGCCAGATGTAAGCTAAGGCCTCCTTAGCTTCAACTTCTGTCATTCCTCAATTTGCACATTACATTCTAGGCAAATTCAATTCCGGACAAAAAAAGTTGCTTTTTTTTAAGTTGGAGTCTTACTCTGTCACCCAGGCTGGAGTGCAGTGGCACGCTCATGGCCATCGCAACCTCGACCTGCTGGACTCAGGTGATCCTTCCACCTCAGCCTTCCAGGTAGCTGAAACTACAGGCACACACCACCACACCTAGCTAATTTTTTAATTTATTGTAGAGCCGAGGTCTCACCAAGTTGTCCAGGCTGGTTTTGAACCTGTGGGCTCAGGCAGTCCTCTCACCTTGGCCTCAGGGCAAACTTTTTAATTTCCCAAATACACCATTCCTCTCTCTCACCTCTGGCCTCTTATATTACAGATCCCTGCTAAGCACACTTACCATTTCCCCCATCTTAGCTTCAATATCACTTCCTCCAGGAAGCCTTCAGCCCCTGGCACAATTTCAGCCTCAGCTAGGTGCAGTCATAGCAGCTAGGGTTTCTTCCCTACAGTCTTTACCACACGAGATTGTATCTGTCAGCCCTAACTCTATGCTCTCCAACTGGAAAAGGGAGCGAGAAGAGTGCCTTGTTCACCTTTGTCTTAACTTGGGCCCAACACTTAGCACATGGTTGATCAAAATTTACCAAAACTGAATGAATGAATGAATGAATGAATACATTAATGAACACAGTAGTAGGTAAATGGCCGCTGGAGTGATGGTGTGGCGTGATTGACCACAAATGGTACTGACCCAATCTGGGCCTGATCTGCACAGTCCAGTTCTGCTGCTTACTAGTTTTGTGTCATCAGGAGAGTTATTTCACCTCAGAGAATCAGATTTCTACCTTTAAACTGATGTAACAACACCTGCCCAAGATTATCATAAGTATCAAGTGAGATAGTGTTTGGGCAATTCTCCCTGAAAATATTAGTGGGTCTCTACATAACAGCACTTTTCAGCAGGAGGCAAAACGTGAGGGAGAAGAAAGGAGTCAGCATGATTACAGCCAGGGCAGCAGCAGTCACAAGACAAACATGTGACAAGATTCGGCAAGTGGCTATAGAAATTCACGGTGGGCTGCCACACCTAGCACTGATTGATTTTTTTTTCTGAGAAATAGCTATGTTCCCCCCTTGCCCACCTAGACATCCATCAGTATTATCCACAATTTATATACCATGTTTGTTTCCACTAAATACCATTACTAATGATTACGGTTCTTGAGCTTTGATATATTCTCACCCCAATTGTTAAATGCCCTCTCTTTCCCCATGCCCCATCTAGATTTTACCCACCCTCTATATCCATAAGAACTCTTACCTACACCTATAAAGCCCGGAAAACAAACTCTCTCTGTCTCCTCCTGATATCCTAGTGCATCAAGGCTCCTATTTCACTCTTCAGTGCTTTATTCTTTTTAAAGAATTTTTATTTCACACATATATGTCATTTCTCTTTCCTGAACGTGGGAGGACCTCACACAATCAGAGGACCCGAGTCTGGAGGGCTTGATAAGGGCCAAGTCTAGTTTATAAAACATGGGACTTTGGCTGAGAGGGTGAGAGGCAAGAAGTATATAGGCCAGAAAATTATTTTGATGAGGTTACCAAGAAAACAAAAATGGACGATGAGAAAATTAGTAACTGCTCACTTTCTGATGACCTCAAGATTCTCTGATAGTTGAACATGGCATATTATGAAGAGGGCACAGGACAATGTTTTAAAGGGAGGGAAGCAAGTAGGGAATGTGTGAATGTGGCTTCCAGTGTAAGTATATGAAGTGATTCTTTATCTGGAATAAGAACACCAACAATTAGGTAAAAGAAACAGAAAAGCAAAAGGAGACGGAGAAACAAGGTGGGAAAAGTATCACCAAGAGTAATTAACCAACAACACACTGCTAAGTGCCCAGTCCTCTCATGCATGCATGGAGCACTGTTGAAGTAAGGGTTTGGGGTGCTCAAGGTAGGCTTGAAGAAAAGAAATAGCATCTTTGTTTACTAGGACCTGGCGGCCTACACAGGGTAACAAAATACACACATGAACATGCAACTAGAACATAAAAATTAGTGTGTGAAAAGTGTGAAATGAGCACTGAAGACAAAGCAAGGATAGATAACCACATGCTGAAGTAGTCAAGAAAAATTTTATTTAAAAGGTGATGTATTTGCTCTGTTGTAAAAGAGAAAGGAGGACTCGGGATGTTAAATCAAGGGAAACATACACAGAACTGGAAGTGGAACTTGGAAGATACAGTAGTTTCCCCTTATCCACAAAGGATATATCCCAAGACTCCCAGTAAATGCCTAAAACAGCACACCAAACACCTACACTGAATATACAATGCTTTTCCCATCTGATAACCTAGACAGCTCCAGACTAATGGGAGGAGAGCATCTAGGGCCAGGATACACTGGACAAAGGAGGATTCACATGCAGAGCAGGACAATGGTGCAGAAAACAGTGAGATTTCGTCATGCTACTGGGAATGGCACGCGGT